>NC_092575.1:10992500-11292500 GCF_037975245.1 Apostichopus japonicus
TCATCATTATTACTGTAATCAATTATCATTATCTCTATTATTATCATCCTCATCAACATTATCAACATTATCATTATCATTATTACACCATCATCACCACCACAACCGCCATCACTCATTGAACAGCACGATTGTACTCTTTTCTTTGCCTTAATTAAAAATGTTATCGGTTGTTTTGTCTTACCCAACACATCAATCTAACAAGCTGACAAAAACACACCTACAGATGGAAACCTGATTTGTTATAAAATATTGTTATGAAACGTTTCTAGTTAGGTTGTATTATATTTAATATCACTTCAGAGATGTGCAATTACTTCATAACGGTATACAATAATGTTCAGTAATTAAAGTTATACACAGTACAAAGGCGAAGTACATTCTTTTTGACGAAAACATTGTTAAAGCTTCCATATAAAATATCCTTGATTCCTAAAACACAAGACAACATGCATGCTTTTTTTTCGAGCGCAGCGTTGTGCATTTAAGGAGGAGTTGGGAACAAACTTGGCTGTATGAAACTATCAAGGCCCGCCATATCCTTAAATTGCGCATTATAATATTGTTGAATCAGTATAAATTAAAATTAATGAATACTTAAATGTCTATGTTAATGGTCTGAATTATATTTCACAATATGATGTGAAAGATATTTCATTATTACATTGACAACTATTAATAGCTACAAAGGGACTTCGTCAACGTCACCAGGATTCTTCCTCGTTCATCAGTTCAAAATATATGTAACTCTGGCTGTCAGGAATACGATTCTCTACATACCATCAGTTAATTCTAAACATATATTTATATCGGGACTTGAAAGTGTTGTGTCTTTATGACATTCTTTAGGTATGTGATCTTTATCCTTTGACTATTTACCCCGTGACACTTGTATTCCCCGAGGCACATCAAATGTAGGTGCACTACCATAAGTCTAACATCCATCGTACCTTCTGGTCTTATTATAAATATATGTTTGAAACAAAACAAACAACTCTGAGACCCCATAACAAAAACACAGAAATCTTACTCCTTTGGGATGTATCATGCTTTCAAAGTCATGTCAGAGGCTGTCATTTTGTCAAATTAAATCTGTGATTTCAAAAGTACAACTTTAAGGTAAAACCATTTGCTTGTTGAACACAAGATTTGTGGTAATGAATCCGATATTAGGTTTGGTCATATTCACACACAAAAACAAATCTATATTAAAGAATTAGCATTTTGGTAAAACTCACATGTATGAAGTTTAATAGGCAGCACAGTAAATAAACAAGAACATAAAAAATCCTATCACAAATGACTCGATGATATAATACTTAGATCTCTAGCTTTTCTCTGGTTTCCACTATTGTCATTAAATCAATGTATCGTACAAAGGGAAAACGATTTGTTAGAAAAAGCGAGTTTATTACATAAACCAATATGAGCGGTAACTGTTATGTACGAATATGATTCACTTTATAAAGCGAGCAGCTTTCATTGAATATGTTAATTCAGGTTATAACGATATCCACTGTATTGACATCTATTTAACTGTAAATCGCTCATGAAAAGGTTTAATAGACGCTTGACTATTCAAACATTATATAGTTCTTTTCTTTCTTAAAGAATACAAAAAATAAAGGAAGACATAAAGAGAGAGAATAAAGAAAGAAAGAAAGAAAGAGAGAGAAGGATAGATATATAGAGCGAAAGAAAGGAAGGTGGAGAGAGAGAAAGGTGGAGAGAGAGAAAGGTGGAGAGAGAGAAAGAATGAGATAAATAAGGAGAAACAGAACAAAAGGCACAGCAAGCAGCAGTCTCATAAAGTGAATATTAATAAAGAAAGGTAATTAGAAAACGTGGCTTAGGAGTGAAGAGTTCGAACGGAAATTAGATATAAAATACTAATAGCGTTACTTTATGAGAAAATAATACACAGACAGATATCGCTAGAGAATAGATTACTTTATTTCTTTTTTGATGTTCATATAAAAATAAAGACGAATAATAGCGTACGATATCGCTTAGTTATTGAATGAGAATCCTATGTGGGAAGCACTGTTCAGTAGGTCACACTTCATAGGGTTGTTATCGTCTTGCACCATTCAATCGAATGTTTCTGTGAAGGTGTATATGCATATTATAATAATAATACGTGGTTAGTGATGAAGCCAACACAAACTGCTAACCGGTCTGTAACAGAATCACGGTCGACAGGAAGTTGTTCCTATGAAATAATCCTCGTTCTGACTTTTTCCAAACATAGCAACGAAAAAGAGCAAGATTTTCTTGTTTGAATCCAAAGTAAGGGTTTATATCTTGGCAATTGTTGTTCTCATAGCTTAACGTTGAACCATACAACTTTTATATATCTATATCATTATATATACGGTATTGGTTCTGGTTGGTTAATATGGTATCATGTGATCATCACTCATGATGTGTTGTTCATTCAGTAACGGTATAGTATGTTCATGAACCTATAACGGATGATATGTTTCATCAGCAGCGTATGCTAAGCGTACATGTTACAAACCATTATACCAGGGAATTATGACAATGTGGTGTTGCTAGGCAACATATCAAGATAGCCTTAACAAGTTAACCAATCTACTAGATGTAGTTCTATACTGATGCCCATGCATAAATTCAATAATGGGACTAATTAGTTTAACGTACACACAATTATGTCTGTACTGTGGCATTTATAAATGCAATAGGATTGTTAACAAAGCATTAGAAAATGTTCAAATACAAATGGTGTTGAATATCATCCAATGGGGGCTTTATTGTTTACATGAAGTTAAAAGAAGATAACTTGGTTGAGTTATTAGAATTTGAAATCCAATGAATTAATATTAAACATTTAGTCCTGTATACTGATGAACCCATTTCATCGTTCCTTAAGTCTTAGCTTTTGTCAGAGTTTTAACATGATAAAAGAATTATTCACACACTCAGCTTTCTTGGATTCATAATTAATAATATATAAGTAAATTAAGTCAATAAAGTCAGGCGCTTTATGACGGTATAGAGTGCCAAACATCCGACTTCTAGCTTTCGGGTTTCATGCCCAACCAGAGAATCAGATTCTGAAGACATCATATTCAAAATATGCTTCTGTGGAGTGTCATTGAGTGGAGACCTACATAAGATAAGGTATACCTGTATTAGAAACTTACAAACTGGGGTTTGGTTCAGCTAGTTGCTTGTTCTCCCACATCATGATCCATTGTGGTGCCGTCACTTTCCTCAGTATTCGCAAGTGAGTAGATGCTGTGTTACACGCTACTCCATCGGATGGGGACGTTAAGTGAGAGCCGGTCCCGTGAGGAGGAGTTAATAAACGTCAAAAACGTGTTTGGTTTTCTTTCTCATATAAAAATAATTTATTGACATAAAGAAAATAATAGCGTTACAATCAAAACATAAACAGTTGAATGAAAACTTGGCAGTTAAGCGAGTTACTTTGCGTCACATTTTGACAGGCAAATTAATAACATGATTATTAAAGTAAAGTAACTTTTGAAGACCGTGTGTCATTATAATGTCACAGCCAACCCGAGTCCTGTATTGTGATTCATTTTCATCAAGTAATAAATTGATTACCTTGGTTTACAAAACGACTCACCATCAGATAACCATATCTAGAATTATAGAGTTGACAAAACAAAATGGTGCGATAGGGCTTCCACGTTGTAATGGAGAGTACTTTGTGTACGTGGTGTTACATTTTCTGGTTGCTGTCGACCATATCCCTTTAAATGTATCGTTAACATCTTTACAGGAATGGTCCACGGATACAGAACTAACATTTAGGCAATTATGTTATATACTGTAACTTTACCTTTGGTAATCAAAATACTGAGTCCAAGGTGATCGACCTTTGTTTTCTGCATGAAAATTGGGATCAGAGGTGGCGGGCGATGATGCAGTCTGGGGGGGGGGCGGGGAGGGGGAGGGGAGAACACAACTTCGGAAGGCAGTAAGTGGAACATGTAAATTGGATTCGATTGGGTAAAACACAAATGACAAATAGTGCTTCTCCATTTTAGGTTTTTGCTACCACTGGTGGAGGGGGAGGAGTTATTCCCAAAGTACTCCCTGTTCAACCGCCCCTGATTGAGATGATGACGAACGCTGAAAGATGTATATTCATGATACTAAAATATACTGTGGTTAAAATTGCACAAACAGCCGAACAAGGATTTGAAAGCTAAACGACCAACATCGCGAATGGTTTCCAATGAGATTAATATTATGTTTTTTTTCTCAATTCAATGGCTACAACGTAATATGAGATTATGCTTTCAATAATTTATAATGCATGCATATAACGTGGCTCTGCAATAATGTAAGCACGTGTGTAATTATATGTAAGCACACTATTACCAATTAACGGCAACGGTTATATTTGTTTTGTTTTAAGTTCATAGAGCTGTACGCGTCAAAGAAATCTACAGATAAGTAGTTTTTACCACTGTGTCAATTTTTAACATTCGGAGAACAATCAATCTGTCTCTTTCACTTATTTACCTATCGGAAGGAAAAGTACATAAATGGGCTATCACCAGTATATAAGAACCACATTAACATCAGTTACAAGGCCTGTTTTATTCCACAAGGTTGTTTGATTTTTTTTATAATTTACAACATTCAATAAAAACGTTCGGTCTCTGGCAGCACTGAATCAGATGTACTTGTACTTTTATATACGAGGTGTACACAATGCGAAAGACTTACGATAGTTTTAGGATATCGCTTAATATGAACAAAACCCTTTGACATCTAATTAGTTTTCTACCGCTTTGGATATAAAAGGATCAATTTATTTCCCAAGAAAAGTAAACAAATAAAAGACCACAACAATTGATTCTTAACATTTTGTATTGCTCGACTAGAAGGTACCGACTGAGGTATTATTAAAAGCCAACAAAAATCAGTCGCGTTAGCTCTATAGGCTAGCTGAAAAAAAGCAATGTAAATAACTACCTTGCAGGTCACTCCATTGTTTTAACGGCGGGCTATGTATGCGCCTGATCTGTATATCTTCTAGGTCTCGCACCACAATTAATTGTTCCATTGAATTACACACTAAACTCACTCACTTTCAAGACATGCCAAAGCAAAGATAGAAGTTTTCAACTGGTATATCCTACCCACCACACTATAGTTGAGATCTTGACCTATGATGGCATTTTCAAACTTTTATATCATGACCCTTACGATTTTGAGCTAGAAGAGGAGCAACTTGAGCATACTGAACCCCGACCCTTCCATTTGCTCGCTCGGATTAATATCAACATTTAACCAGAGGAGTCTGGGAGGGGCGGGGGGGGGGCGGAGGGTAGAGCACAAGTGGAACATGTGAGTTGGATTCGATTGTGTAAAACACAAAATCACCTCAACACGCCACGCCACGATAGAAGGAAACCTCTGCAGTGCATTCTGTTTTACCAGCTTCCTTTTAACTTTTCACACAAATGACTAATAGTACTTCTCCATTTTAGGTTTTTGCTACCACTGGTGGAGGGGAAGGAGTTATTCCCAAAGTACCTCCTGCTCCACCGCCCCTGATTGGGATGATGACGAACGCTTAAAGATATATACTCAGGATACCAAAATGTACTGTGGTTTAACTTGCACAAACAGCCGAACAAGGATTTGAAAGCTAAACGACCAACATCGCGAATGGTTTCCAATGAGATTAATATGATGTGTTTTTTTTTTCAAATCAATGGCTACAACGGAATATGAGATTATATTTTCAATATTTTACATGTATGCGCATATAACGTGGCTCTGCAATAAATGTAAGCACGTGTGTTATTATATATAAGCACACTATTCCCAATTAACGGCAACGGTCATATTTGTTTTGGTTTTAGTTCATAGAGCTACGCGTCAAAGAAATCTACAGATAAGTAGTTTGTTTTACCATTGTGTCAATTTTGAACTTTCGGAGAACAATCAATCTGTCTCTTTCACTTATTTACCTATTGGAAGAAGAAGTACATAAATGAGCTATCACTAGTTTATAAGAACCACATAAACATCAGTTACAAGGCCTGTTTTATTCCATAAGGTTGTTTGAATTGTTTATAATTTACAACATTTAATAAGAACGTTCGGTCTCTGGCAGCACTGAATCAGAAGTACTTGTACTTTAATATACGAGGTGTACACAGTGCGAAGACTTACGATAGTTTTATGATATCGCTTAATATATGAATAAAACCCGTTGACATGTAATTAGCTTTCTACCGCTTTGGATATAAAAGGATCAATTTATTTCCCAAGAAAAGCAAACAAATGAGAAACGAAAACAATTGATTCTTAACATTTGGAATTGCCCGACTATAGAAGGTACCGACTGAGGTATTACTAAAAGCCAACAAAAATCAGTCGCGTTAGCTATAGGCTAGGTGAAGAAAGCAATGTAAATAACCACCTTGCAGGTCACTCTATTGTTTTAACGGCGGGCTATGTATTAGTTGTCCTTATGCGCCTGATCTGTATACCATTTAGGCCTCGCACCACAATTGCTCCATTGACTTACACACTAAACTCATCACTTCTAAGACCTGCCAGAGCATAGATAGATGTTTTCAACTGGTATATCCTACCCACCACATGATAGCTGAGATCTTAGCCTATTATGGCACTTTCGAACTTTTATATCATGACCGTTTAGATTTTGAGCTATAAGAGGAGCAAGTTAAGCATACCGAACCCCCACCCTTCCATTTGCTCGCTCGAAGTAATATCAACATTAAACCAAAGATTTTCTAAAATGAATATATCACCCTTCGATCCTCCCTTTATTCACACCATCTGTATTTAAATTATGCTCTTTCATATAAAGGCAGAACAAACAAAGGCAGTAACTGATAACATGCTTAAACAAGCTTCACCTTAGGTACTTTTACCTCTTTCCTCTGACATTTCGAGCGCATGAACACTAAACTGTAATTGTGGTGCGGTACCTTTACAGATTTCTGAAGTACAGTGCACGATTGCGTGAAAGCGCCCATAAGGATGCAAACACGCCGGACGAACTTGCATAAAGACTCGATGGATGATCCTTCAGGCGCGGCGGAACGGAAATTTTTTTGGGGGGGGGGGCTAATGTGTTGAGACTATGTAAGCGGAGCGCCACCATCGGTTGGCGCGGAGCGTACAAGACAATTTTGGGTTTTTTCAAACCCCCAGATGGCCGGAAACGGCACTTCCCGATTGTTTTATGCTGCGAATACCTAGCCCTAAAATATGGGTCTCAAGCCTGCAATTTCTCAGATTGCACGTAAAAGTCTGTAAAAACATTGTAATTTGTATATTCGATGGTGTTTTAAGAGAGTAGCTATTACTCGTAGTGTACTCGCAAAGACATTTTTGAGTGTAGTAAGAGCAGTGGCGGAGCTAGGGGTGTTGGTCAGGGGGGCAAGAATGGTCTGTAGGGGCGCTTTCGACACTATCTAAGCGGAGCGCCACCACAGGTTGGCGCGGAGCGTACAGAAAATTTTTGAGTAAAGTTACTCCCTAGAGTGCAGGAAATGACCCTTTCCGGGCCTTGCTAATTTGCAGATAAACGGAGAATAAATAGGTGTCGTCGCCATTTTGTCGGAAAATTACACCAACAGAATATGACAAATGTCAATAGGTATATGAGAGCACTGGCGGATCCAAGGGGGGCCAAGGGGGGCCATGGCCCCCCAAAGGTGAGCCAAAAAGTGTTTCCGAACATCCGCTAAATCATATGATTGGAAATTTAAAAAATCGAGAGGAATAGCAGTGGTAGACTAGTCTAAACCTTTTCGTTTTCTGGTTTAAAATTAAATGCAGAGCTCCCAACTGACCCGCAATTCGCGGGAATTAGACCCGCATTCTAACACCCAAACCCGCTGACCCGCACAAGCGTCCGAAAAAACCGCATTGTAATTGTCAAGTATACATAAAAAATTTGCATCAAATTTTGACTTAGCAACCATCATTTCTTTAGCATTTAGCATAATAGAGTATAAATCCTCCTTTACAGCATCATTTGAACCTCAAATTAGCCTATATTTCTTTTCATTGGGGCGAGCAGCGAACATTTTCATGCCACGGGAAAAAATGAATTATCACCTACTATTCAATTTATTGATGTTACACACAAAAAAATGCATATTTCTCAGAAAATTTTGGGTGACAAAAGCCTTTCTAAGTGCCTCCATTTTACATGTAGGCATCACCAGGATTCCAAAAAAAAATCAAAAGGGGAGGGGGACACCCCCTCCCCTTATATCCCTCCCCCAGGACGGCGATTCGTGGCATGGACCAGCATTTGCCTTCTCAAGAGTTGGGAGCTATGTAAATGTATGAGCATGAGGATTTACAGTTTAACACCATTTTGCAGTTACAGGCTGGTTGTAAGAAATTTATAACCTATGAGAAATAAAATTTCTTGAGAAAGATGATCCCAACTTTGTTTTATAAATATTTTAGAAAATTACACCTGGGAAACATTTTTTTTAGAAGTAAATTAACATCACCATTGTACACTTTTGTCGCACCAAATTGCATCTGAGTGCATTCAGCAATAGAAAATTTTCCAAAGGGGAGGGGGCACCCTTAAACCCCTCCCCCATATCACTCTAATGCCACTTTGGCCCCTCCCAAACAAAGGCCCTGGATCCGCCAGTGTATGAGAGCGCAATAAAATAGTCAATAATCGCGAATAAGTTAAAAGTAGTGAAAAGCTGAAAAGGGCGCCAGCAGTCCATTTGAGTCCGTCAGGAGGGGGGGGGGATCCGCCCCCTGACTGTATATATGGACGCTCCGCCACTAAGTAAGGGGATGTTGGAGAACTGGCTGAAATGAGGCAAGTCATTGGCCTAAGAAGAAGTTGTGTTACGCTTACCGGTACTCACACTCACTGCTTCCACTTTTCACGGGGCGTGAAGACGCGGTTGGGGTGACAATGTGGTCTATAGCCAGGGGGCGGGCCAAGGGACCCCAGCAATTACTAAAATTATTACACCTATATAGTATACGTGTGCATCGGACAGATCGACAAGTATGCATTAAAAAATGGGCAGATGCACGTTTCGGAGCCTTGGTAAATATTGGGGGGGGGGGGCTTATCATGCATTTGCCCACTCAAATTTTTCATTGGGGGGGGCTCAGCCCCCCCCCCCCCCCCCCAAGCCCCCCCCCCCCCGGTTCCGCCGCCACTGTGATCCATAGTTCAACGTTCCTATGATGCAGTTTTGCAGAGCGGAACAGGATATTTAGGTACCGCACCACAATTAACTGCTCCCATTGACTTACACACTAACCTCGCTACTTTCCAAGGCCAATAGAGCATAGATAGAAGTTATCCACTGACATGCCTTACCCACCATATGATAGCTAATGGCTTGGACTATCATAAAACGTTCAACATTTGCCAACATGACCGTTTAGATTTTGAGCTAGAAGAGCTCAAAGTTGATAATAGTGATCCCCTTCCCATCTGCCAGCTGTCGCTGCGGAATCTTCTTGTTTCACCCAAGATTTTCTAAGATACCTTAAATCGCCTTCAATCCCTCAGATTTTTAGACCATCAGTATTTGTTTTTATCCTCTTCAACATCCAAGCATCAAAAAGAGTGGTGATGACTCAAAAAATGCAAAAACAATCAAAACAGTAGGTCACTTTATGGCTATTTTCCCACAATGGTTAACCTCACAGGCGGACGTGCACTACTTTAATTGTGGTGCGATACCTTTTAAAAAGCACATGGTTATTGTGCTTATTTACCTGAAACTACGAAAATATCTTACAAAGATTTTTTATTACGAACGGTTAATGCTCCCAAAAATGATTTAAATTGTAGTAGGGCGATTTTGTACTTATTTGTTCCTAATGGATACAAAAGGACATTTTTATTACGAAAATGTAATCATCATTTTACTTATGCGCCTATTAACGCTTAAAATTCAGATGAATTTCGCTTATAGTTCGAATAAAAGTCAAAATTGACCTTTAAAATCCCGTATAAGCATCCTGACAAAAATTTGGGAAATATCATCTTTAATATTGCAATGCTATAGAATTATCAGTTTGTTTATTTTTTTGCCAAAATAGAGACTTTTCCTATTCTTTTCAAAAATTACGTAAATATAGAAGGGCGCTCTTCTAATATATACCATGCATTATGTTGTTCTTGTTTGTTCCAAATTGATACAAAAGGATATTTTTGGTTTCGATGATAATCGTAACCTATGTAGGCGGAGAGTGTGTATGTGTGTGTGTGTGTATGTATTTAAATTCCTCTTGTAAGCAGGAACTCGCGAATAAGCCTCATTGGCTTATCAAAGCCGGAAGCTGACGGAAGTCAGTCTCTTACATTCAGATTTAACGTCCATGATTATGAATTGTCAACAACTCTGTGACTGGACGACATACATTGATCTTGGAGTGACTCGAACCGGGGACCTTATGATTGGAACGCACCGGCGTTAACCACTGAGTTCGAACGCAACAAAGATGTACGAATGTGAGAAATTTATTTTTTTGACTTTTCCCTCTTTTTCCCGTCAAGTCTTTAAGTATCAGTCTTGGATTTAGTTTTCTAGCTGATGTGTTAGTTAGCGCGACGGTGTAAGCGAAATACCTTGCACTGCTAATCGAGTAAACCGTGGCTAGGGTTCGAGGCAGGCTGGAGGCGATAATACCTCCGGCTGTAGGTATGGTGCTTTTGTGGCCTAGTGTCCCGGGCAATGTCTCCCTTGTTGCCGTAAACGAATCCGGGAGGATGTGAGGAGGGTCGGTCGGTCAGAGGTCGACCAGAAGCGTACTAGGTGGCGTGCGTGAATCCTGGCCTTTGGCCAGAGGGTCGAAACACATGTATGCAGCCCATGTCCACTGAATACGTGGGTCAAGGAGGCGCTATTCTCCTAAAAAAGTATCTACGCAAGCTGACAATTGCCATCACAAATTTAATATATTTACGAAACTATTTCTTAAGCAGCGCCATCCCTTCTATTTCAAACACAATGAAAGTAACCCTTTTTGAAATTCTGATTGTTAATATTTATTATTAGTGCAACTTGGTCACATAACGTAATTTTGACAACTTCCCGTAAATTATTATTCGCAAAACTGATAGAAAAGTGCCGTTTCGTTTATTTTTTCGTGGTTGAAAGGTCTCTGTTTAGCTTATCATGTAACAGTACGCGTATGTTATTGCGTAATAGTGTATATCGATGTTCTGTATAAACACATAATATATTGCATATATATCTATTCATAAATGTTATAAATGACGATAAGTTGGACAAGGTATAGATATCTTGCTAAGTTACTCAGATCAACAGGCAACATATATGGCCTTTACATGAGGGAAGGGGGAGTCAATAAAAGCCAACGTCGTAATCACGTGCTGGGAATGTTTATTCGTTAATTGTAAACAATGAAGAATTGACGTACACAGTATATATTTCAAAGGAGGGGCGGAGCAGGCAAAACTTAATCTCCTCTGCCACGATTGATTCAGAACGTTTATGGAAGGGTGTCCTGTGCTTGGGGAAAGTGGTATAAGTTTACTGGGAATGAATGTAAACTTTCCGGCAATTGAAAGTTTTAGTAAGAAAAGATACAACCTGAGCAAGAAAACTGAACAACTTAATTGACCACTAAATCCCAGTGTTCTTACACGGAGACTGGAGACACGTGATCATGACACTGTTACGCCAAGTTAATCAATACCATTCTAATTCGAGAGAGAATAAATAGCCCAAAGGTCGCAGAAATTTGGTTTAGACATTTAACATGTTGATCTTAATCAATAGGCTGAAAAACTGTGAAGTGGTAAATGAGGTTTTACCAACATTCCACCATCTGGTTAAATAAAGACTTCATTTAAATGATTTAAACTTCCTACATTCTTACAAACAACTTAATACGACATGAATTTACGGAGTACGTTTTTTGTTGTTGTCTACAATTAAAAGGTTCAATGATTTTAATTGAATTCCATCCATGCATGTTTTGAGAGAGTATAGAAAAAGTGCGGCTTGTATTTTAGTTATGTTTAACGAAGGCTATTTCTAATAACCATTGAAGAGTTACCACTATACGGTAGCATTATAGTTACTCTGTGGCAACCACCTGTATAGGCTTCCAAACTTTGATATTATATATTTTGATTAAGCGACGTTGTTAATATAGGTTACATCTTTAACGAAGTTATTGTCACCAACGTAGCTCGCTTCTTGTAGGATTTTAGACTCCACTGCAGCCGTTTAGAAATCAGAGATAAACGTCTGGATGCCTCATTTGAAATATGACAATTTATTTGTATAAACAACTATTCCTTCTGTGTTTCTAACCTTCAAGGATTTTTGACTCAATGCTAGTTGTTGAGAAGTCAGAGATGAACGTCAGGGCGTACTATTTGAAATCTATAACAAATTCATGAGACCTTTTGGTTTTATATACTTTTGAGTCAAAATTGAAAACTTTTAAATCTCTCTAATATTACAAATTTGGGATACAGCGATGTTTAACATACATCCCTGATAAAGTTGTTGTCATATTTTAGGTCCCGTCTTGAAAGAAAAATCAATTATTAGTATAAACGAATATTCTTTCCATTAGAAGGTTTTTAGACTGTACGGTAGTCGTTGGAACTGCAGATATGAACGTCAGGAGGTACTATTTGAAACATATAACACATTCACGAGATCCTTCTTTAAAGAAGCAAACATTATATAAACAAAGGTCTTATACTATTTTTATCACTTTGAAAGAGTATTGAAACCAGGTCTCAACTGCAGAATGTCATATTTGAAATGTTGGACGAATTTATACAACTTCATATTTGTGACTCAAATGAACATTTTTCTAAGACTATATATATATATATATATATATATTATTTATAGATGGTGATGGTGATGGTGATGGTGATGATGATGATGGTGATAATGGTGATGGTGATGATGATGACTCAACTTCGACCTAGCCCTAGCCTAAGTAATGCTACTATGCCTCAGCTCCGAAAGTCTGATCGCCTAGGCCTATATGTTTTTAGTCCGAGCCTAAGGTTAGACTGTAACATAATATAACTTTAATCGTGAGGGGTTGTTTTGAAGGAGAAAATATGCATAATGCTCATAGCCCACTGATACCTCACTGCTTGTCGGCATACGCACTCGTTATAGCAAAATCACTGCATGTTATCAACACACTTGGTTTGGCAAACTCATTGTTTGTGACAAATTCACTCGTTGTGACAAACGCCATAATCTCTTGGCTTCCGAAGAAAACACATCCTTATTTTCCAACTTAGTTTGAACTTCAACAAAACGAAGATTAAAGGAGAAATAAACTCTGGGTTTTTGCAGTGTACATGCGGTACGGGATAATTTTCTAATTTAATTGGTGAAATAACTAAGCAAAATAAACATTTGAACAACGGCCATTTTGCTAATTTGAGAATTGAGGGCGCTTCAAAAGTGACGTAGGTGAACCACTTCGTAACTTCAAAACAATGAAGCTTTGCATACGAGTTATAGTCTATTCACACTATGTTCGAGCTTCTCGCTTAACTTATTTCGCCGGTTAAAATGCCTGAATGCCAAGCCTTTGGTTGTGTTAACCGAAGAGGGGAAGAGGGAGCAGGAAAAGGAAAAAGATATTTCGTTATTCCAGATGGAATAAAAGAGGGAAATCCGGAATCCGGAAAAGAGAAGAGGGAACTTTCACTGAGGTGTACAGTACCTGTTCGTCATGTTCTCAGCAGCCGTAGGATCCGTCTTCTTGTACATCAAGAAATTTACAAAACAGAGTTCTAAATTAACTGGCTGCAAACATATCTGGGAGAATGCAGGTCTGTTGGTCAGACATTCTCCTGCGTTCAACAAAGCTTTTTTTTTCCGCGAACAATCCATGACAGCAAACAGAGTGCACACAGACACCATTCTTCACAGTGGCTCGCGGAACTGGTACTCGTACCAGCAACGGAATTCGAGCCAACATCACTAACAGTCGCGGACTGTGATTCTTTGCACAACACCTCCTCTCGATGTCTCAGTTCTTTCTCTGAATATTCTGGTTCGAAAAGGTACGATTCCAATCCAAAGGCTTCCATTTTCTTTTTCAAGATATTTGATCGACAGTAAATGATTTAACTTTTGGAGTGCAATGATGGAGGTAAGTATCGCTATCGCTAGGACTGAGTATGCGGTGAAAGCAATCTCAAACACGGTAAAATCAAATCGTTGAAAAGATCCCAAAATTTATATTTCCACTGATACAATTTACAATTATAAATTTTACACACTTTATAAGCATTTTTACAGATCAATAAAAACAAAAGATATCTTTGATCGATATTTTATTCATTACTATTGTTGAAAGTTCAATTCTAATTATTTAAGGGATTTTCAACTATTTTTTCTTGAAATACGCCAAGTCGCTAGCTTTCGTCACGGTACCTCCGGGAACTGGCTCAATTCAAACAAAATGGCGCGACACATGAACTACATTCAAATCGTTTTTATGCTTTTTTATTGCTTTTACTGGAAAGACCATCTGTCAAAACGAAAGAATAGATGCAAAAAATTCTAGGTTTATTTCTCCTTTAAGATGTGCCAAGTTGTGTATTTGCAGCCATGAAAAGTGACATTCATTACACGAATTGTATATAAATATTGTTACATGCATCCTTGCAATTAAACAGAATTTCAAGAAATCTTGAAATAAGAATTCCATTTCTACCTAAGTTTATTCGTATGTTTGTTTGAGTGACGTAAGTAGGTGTTAATCTGCGGTCATCGTAGATTTGAGGTTCAAGTAGAAACAGTTTTATCGTTTTCGTAGTCATTCAGAACATTAGCTAATATAATTTTAACCCAACAAAGGCACACAAGGAATTGCATGTAAACATGCTACATGTGTACTATGTCTTTAACTAGAGGGCGTGAACGTCGCAGAGTTGCCTTGAAAAGTTGACGATAAAATTGACGACAGTTAATTTGGTCGGTGACAGCGACGTGAGCAGGCTGATGTGTTGTTTCACTGGCTAGTTTGGATAAAATCAGATTTTCCATTAAAATCTAGAAAGGAAATTATTATTGGTAAGAGTTCTGTGAAATTTCATGTTTTTAATTGGCTGAGAAAGATGAAATCACTTATTTACTGAAGTTTTTAAAGGTAAGAAAAACAGAAAGACCGACAGAGAGAACAAGAAGTACCTCAATTGCACACTGACAGCCACACACAAAATAACAAATAATATACCGGAGGAAATGAAGTGAACGGCGAGGAGAATGATATAGTAATGAGGGGATTATATTTTAGTCGATATTTTATTATTCTATATCTACTGTGACTGTGTGAGGTATTATACATCAGATTAAAGTTTTACATTTTGTTTCCTCTCTGCGGTTTACGTGCCATCCTTTTGGAACCACAAGCGTACGTTCTTGAGAATTTGACGAAAATGCGTCCGGAAAAACTTGCGCTCGTCCTTTTAACAGTGATAGTCATGGTGGAAGGTAAGCGTAATTTTTCTGTTGTGGTTGGTACGTTTAAGTTTAAGAAGCTTTTGTGTATATATATATATATATATATATATATATATATATATATATATATATATATATATACCTCTACTTTACATTTACACATTTCGTGTTTTTTATACTATGCATTCAATTAATACCTCTAATTTAAATTTAGATTTAAGTAAATAAATTACAGTTTTACTCGAACTTTTACATGTGGCAGGTGTTAAAACATCAAACATTGGATACCCATGTAGTCCTCCTAGTATACCATCGAAAGTTCAAACAGACAGCAACACAGATGTGTCTCCCTCTATTACAGAGGATGCTGAAACCACACCCAGTAAGTATAGATTTCTGCTTCACTTTGTAGCCAATTAAGAATTATAGTTGCAAAAGCAGCTAATAGCATAAAAGGATAAAGTGAAAACTTGTAAGATAGAGAATAATGCGGGGGGGGGGGGGGGGGGAGGTTTAATGCAGCATTCTAGCAGTATTCTACAACAGAATTAACAAGGAAATCTATGATCCCCTTTCTGACGTCGAATGACATTTGGTTTTCTCACTACGATAATAAGATGTTTACATTAGCAAAGGTAACACATTCGACAGTACAACAGATCATAACAGACATATAAATAACTTAATATGATGATCGATATGACGGTAACAATGATGATTTGTTAAGATGTTCATATATTATTTTATTTTGCTAAAAATGAATATTTACAATCAAGGTTGCAATTGTTTAGTTTGTTATTATGCATGCAGTTTTTGTTCAAATAACACCTCACGATTTAACAGCTAAATATTTTTTCGCTCTTTCATATTTAAAGGACTGACGCCAATGATGATTCGGAACAATGTTCTTATTTTATTTTGTGAAATTTGAATATTTATCTTCAAGGTTGCAACTCTTTAATTGTTGCTGGAAAGAACTATTCTATGGCAAAGAATGCCTGTGGAGAAATTGGAGGGAAAATGTTCGGTTATGAGCATGTGCAGTCCAATAAAACAGCAGAGGTAAGCACGGATGATTAATGTGGCGATACATTAAAACCCAAAATCCTGTCTCTGTTGTTGTTGTTTTAATTATCATTATGACTGGCCTAACTAGGTGTGCTTACATGGGATTGGTAAAAGAGAGGAAGAAGGGATTGGAGCCAATGAACCTACACAGAGTGTCTTGGAATCTTCTGTAAAGTTCAAATATATGTAGAAATTCATTATAAATAAAAGTTATTCATACAACTAGTATCTCCACCTCTTATAGTTTGCCCCTTCCAAACTTTTAAACACCTACTGGTATAATGGAAAGGCCAATTTATTGGCTTGTATATAAACAACTTAATATGTCAGCGTTTTCAAAGACATTATTAGCTCTTAGGGTCTCAATTTAACATGTATTATATCTACCATATATATATTTTATATTACTCTTAGTCTAAGATACACATCTGTTTCTCGTCAGTGTAATATCAGTAACTTGTGATTGTAGTTTAACCGATATTTTATTCTTTCATCCAGGAGACATTCAGGGATCTGATGAGTTCACATGCAGAATCTTTTTCCTGTCGTTTTGTGTGGGTTGATATTATTCGAAAAGATGATAATCAATTCAAATGGAGTGACGGTCCCGACTTTGTCGATAGTGATAGGTATGTATTAGGCTAGCCTAAGTCTCAATCCGTTTTTGTGTTCCATACCAAAGACTGCTCAGCCTAAATCCCATTGTTCAATATTAATATGTATAGTCTAAGTAGGTATGGCCTACAGCGATATTATTACCACCAGGTACATGTATTTACAAAGGCACCATCATTTTTGCACGTACCATGTTTTGAACAGCTACAGCGGACAAAATATATCAGGCTAGTTCGTTGATTTTCAATTTAACATGAAAGAATTGTCCTGCTAGAAATGTATTTTATGAACAACATATTTGAACTAATCTGATGAAGTTTATGGAACGCCAAACGGACAACACCGAGGACGACATAAGGAACGCTAATAGGTTACAGGATGCATAACAAATAATTAAAATTATACACTATAATAAAAATGTAAAAGCTAATTTTTATTGTTTTGGCCGAGAAGAAGATCATTTCCTATTGTCCGGTAGCAGCAGTGTGTTGATTTTACTGCCGAAAATAAAGTGGATCTGTAACGACGTGTATAACGATTGTAGTAATTTAACTGCAAACCATCTTCATCATCTCCATCTTTCATCAATTTGAAAGGAGTATTTTAGTTGAACAGTTGTTGCTTTTGTTATTTCTGCAGTTGGTGGGGTAATAATGAACCTAATGACCATGCAGACTCGCAGTGGTGTGTGGCAAGTTATCGAGATGGCAACTGGAAGCTTCATGACATACACTGTACCAGAAGCGTTCAACTTTGTACTATGTGCATGGATGCATGGTGCAACTCCGGCTAATCTAATTATACTGATAAATTTAAAAATTACATTGGATTATTTAAAATATTCCCTTTCTGCGATAAATGAAGATATTTTCATTTGTACGTTTCTATACACAGTTTTATTGGTATATAAAGTGGTCAATTGATGTCATTAAATTAACATGTTATGATCAAATAACAATCATTTCATGTTTAAGTTAGTTTCCTCCCTCTTTTTTTGGGTTTGGACGTAGACCTATTGAAAAAGCTGCTATTTATCCATGTTCTATTTCTGTGCTCTCTTATACTCTTGAAACACAATCTCATTTGCGAATATCTTGACAAACGGAAGAAATAAATATGACTCACAAAGTTACAGTTGTAGCTTGTTACAATGGGGAGGGGGGGGGGGTGGGGAGGGACAATACTTATCGAGAAGATCCTGCAGGATGGCGGGTATATAAAGCAGATTAATATGAGTAAAACTCAAAAAGGTGTAAAGTAGATAAGCACATTATTCAGAATGGAAACATAAAAAAGCAACCTAAAACCAGCCAGGGAAATGGATTTGACTACACTAACTGTCCCAGCCCTGGCAAACCAGCGAATCAGGAGTAACTAACCACGAAAGTAGAGCACTCACTGGAAGTAAACTTTACTAGTCTCTAGCTAACGGGTTCAAAGAGTGAGTTCCCCTCCCTCTGCCAGACCCCACGTCCTCACAGTTTATGCAGCCTAACTTATCAAGAGAGGCTTTTAGCCCAAATTTCTTGGTAGGAGGTCCGTTATGAGGGGAACGAGGAGAAATGTGTCTTTTACATCCAGTTTTGGAAATAATTATGTCATCATGAAGTGTGGGGGTGGGGGGGGGGGTGGGATTGGCTGCTTCAAGAAACTTCTTAGTAGATATGATTTGTAAACTCCCTATGAGGTATGGATGAGGTATTGCTAGGAGCTAGGAGGGTATGGCATATGCCATGCAATACAGTGATGTACATAAACCTTGTAAAAGGGTTAAATAAAGCCTTTGCTCTAAATTGTATTGGGTTCTATTTATACTTAATAGTCTTTGTTTTCCTACATACGAATATTGCTGTTATGACTTAACTATAATCACTAATTTCTAAATTTTAATTGAGTGTACCTAAAGATGGTTAGAGAAGGAAGTAGTGAGCGTTTTAGGAAACACCTTGCTGTGTGTAATAACAACATGAATGGTAAACGAGAAGTTTTCATGACCATGTTATTAATATATGTATATCAGAGATTATATATTGGATTACAACTTGGTCTATGAGATCTACTCTGATCATGCCCTTTGGCTCTACACAGATATGTCATGTGGGTGAAAACTGTTAATAGTCGTTACTTTAATACTGTTAATAGTCTATACTACCACGTTGGGTAAAGAATTCACCCAGCATTCGTGTAAGCGCAGTATAACAGCAAAGGTTTGGCTTTTTATTCTGTTTTGCACGTGTAAAGTCTTTGAGTTTTATATCATGTGCAATGCGTGTCCTTTCAGTTTTTATTTTCATCGTTAAAGAAACACAGAATGCAGTTTAGATAGAAGACGGTTTCGCTCAATAAACGGAATGTAAGTTATCAGACTTACTAACTCCATTGGAGCCTTTTCTTTCTCGTCTATTTATCGACTCTTTTTTGCGTTAAACACCCTAGTAATTATATTCATGGAATCCCCTTAAAAGATACTTAAGACATGTAATTATTTCTCAAACGTTTTCTAGTTATAGGTCAAAGTGGAGTACTTTATCGGGTATATAACTTCAGTCAAAGTGAAAATAACTTACGTCTAATATTCTTCCGAGCTATAATAGCATTTTTGAACGCTAAAGAATATGCAAAGTATGAGTGACAGTTAAGAAAATTGGTGATCGCAGTTTCCAAGACACACCTCTGTGCTTATGGAATTCACTTTCGGTACATTTAAGGTACATGGTGTCATCATCATCATCATCATCATCATCATCATCATCATCATCATCATCATCATCATCATCATCATCATCATCATCATCATCATCATCATCATCATCATCATCATCATCATCATCATCATCATCATCATCATCATCATCATCATCATCATCATCATCATCATCATCATCATCATCATCATCATCACCATCCTCCTCCTCCTCCTCCTCCTTCTCATCATCATCATCATCATCATCATCATCATCATCATCATCATCATCATCATCATCATCATCATCATCATCATCATCATCATCATCATCATCATCATCATCATCATCATCATCATCATCATCATCATCATCATCATCATCATCATCATCATCATCATCATCATCATTCTCATCATCATCATCATCATCATCATCATCATCATCATCATCATCATCACCATCATCATCATCATCATCACCATCATCATCACCACCACCACCACCATCACCACCACCACCATCATCGTCATCATCACATCATCATCATCATCATCACCATCATCATCATCATCATCACCATCATCATCATCATCATCATCATCATCATCATCATCATCATCATCATCATCATCATCATCATCATCATCATCATCATCATCATCATCATCATCATCATCATCATCATCACCATCACCATCATCATCACCACCACCACCGTCACCACCACCACCACCACCACTACCACCACCATCATCGTCATCATCACATCATCGTCATCATCATCATCATCACCATCACCGTCATCGTCACCGTCACCGTCACCGTCACCGTCACCATCACCATGACCATCACCATCATCATCATCATCATCATCACCATCACCATCATCATCACCATCACCATCACCATCACCATCACCATCACCATCATCATCATCATCACCATCACCATCACCATCATCATCATCATTATCATCATCATCATCATCATCATCATCATCATCATCATCATCATCATCATCATCATCATCATTATCATCATCATCATCATCATCATCATCACCATCATCATCATCATCATCATCATCATCATCATCATCATCGTCATTAATATCATCGTCATTAATTATCATCATCATTACCACTGTAATCATTAACATTATTATTGTTTTTATCATCATCATCATTATGATTTTGACCATCATGGTCATGTCATTTATGATCATCATCACCATAATCATATCATCCTCAATATTACTGTAATCATTATCATTATCATTATATTTATTATCGTCATGATCATCATCATAATCGTTATCATCATCATCATCATCATCCTCATTAACATCGTCACAGATATCATAATCATTGTCATCATCACCACCACAACCGCCATCTCCCATTGAACAGCACGATTGTATTCTTTTCTTTGCCTTAAGGATTTTTGTTTTTGTTTTGTCTCACCCAATGCATCAATCTAACAAGCTGACAAAAACACACCTACAGATGGAAACCTGATTTGCTATAAAAGATTGTTATGAAATGTTTCTAGTTAGGTTGTGTTATATTTAATATCAATTCAGAGATGTGCGTTTACAATGATGTTCAGTAACACGTTATTAAAGTTTTAAGGACGGTTATCTAACCCGCTCCTCAAAGTAGCTGAGTCGGATAAAGTAGAACAGTAACACAACATTCTCTGTCTGTCTTCTTGTACTTCGACTTTATTAACTCACCTCACTCTGCTCAGTCCTACCGTAATCATAATACATGTTTTTTTTAGCGTAACGTTGTGCATTTAAGGAGGAATTGGGAACAATCTTGGCTGTATTAATCTATCAAGGCCCGCCATATGCTTAAAATGCACATTATAATATTGTCGAATCAGAATAAATTAAATTATCTAATACCTAAATGTCTATGTTAATGGTCTGGATTATATTTCACATTATGATTTGAAAGATATTTCATTATTACATTGACAACTATAAATAGCTACGAAGGGACTTCGCGAACGTCACCAGGATTCTTCCTCGTTCATCAGTTCAAAATATATGTAACTCTGGCTGTCAGGAATACGATTCTCTACATACCATGAGTTCATTCTAAACATATATTTATATCAAGACTTGAATGTGTTGTGTCTTTATGAAATGCTTTAGGTTTTTGATCTTTATCCTTTGACTATTTACCCTGTGACGATTGTAGTCCCTGAAGCATTTCAATATAGGCGTACTACCATACGTCTTACATCTGTCGTACCTTCTGGTCTTATTATAAATATATGTTTGAGACAACGACAAAACTCTGAGACCCCATAAAAAACAACAGAAATCTTACTCCTTTGGGATGTATCATGCTTTCAAAGTCATGTCAGAGGCTGTCATTTTGTCAAATTAAATCTGTGATTTCAAAAGTACCACTTTAAGGTAAAACCATTTGCTTTTTGAACACAAAATTTGTGGTAATGAATCCAATATTAAGTTTGGTCATATTCACACACAAAAAATTTATATTACAGAATTAGCATTTTGGCAAAACTCACATCTATGAAGTTTAATAGGCAGCACAGTAAATAAACAAGAACATGAAAAATACTATCACAAGTGACTAGATGATATAATACTTAGATCTCTAGCTTTTCTCTGGTTTCCACTATTGTCATTAAATAAATGTATCGTACAAAAGGAAAACGATTTGTTAGAAAAAGCTAGTTTATTACATTAACCAATATGAGCGGTAATTATTATATACGAATATGATTCACTTTATAAAGCGAGCAGCTTTCATTGAATATGTTAATTCAGGTTATAACGATATCCACTGTATTTACATCTATTTAACTGTAAATCGCTCATGAAAAGGTTTAAGCTTAAAGCTTGACTAAGCAAACATTATTTAAATCTTTTCGTTCTTAAAGAATTAAAAAAATCAAAGAAGGACAAAAAGAGAGAGAAGAAAGAAAGAAAAAAAGAAAGAAAGAGAAACATAGATATATAGAGTGAAAGAAAGGAAGGAGGAGAGAGAGAAAGAGATAAATTAGGAGAAACAGAACAAAAGACACAGCAAGCAGCAGTCTCATAAAGTGAATATTAATAAAGAAAGGTAATTAGAAAACGTGGCTTAGGAGTGAAGAGTTCGAACGAAAATTAAATATAAAATCCTAAAAGCGTTACTTTCTGAGAAAATTATGCACAGACAGATATCGCTAGAGAATAGATTACTTTATTTCTTATTTGATGTTCATATTACAAATAAAGATGAATAATAGCAGACAATATCGCTTAGTTATTGTTTTAGAATCATATGTGAGAAGCACTGTTCAGTATGTCACACTTCATAGGGTTGTTAATGTCTTGCACCATTCAATCGAATGGTTCTGTGAAGGTGTATATGCATATTATAATAATAATAATACGTGGTTAGTGATGAAGCCAACACAAACTGCTAACCGGTCTGTAACAGAATCACGGTCGACAGGGAGTTGTTCCTATTAAATAATCCTCGTTCTGACTTTTTCCAAACATAGCAACGAAAAATAGCAAGATTTTCTTGTTTGAATCCAAAGTAAGGGTTTATATATTGGCAATTGTTGTTCTCCTAGCTTAACGTTGAACCATACAACTTTTATATATCTATATCATTATATATACGGTAATGGTTCTGGTTGGTTAATATGGTATCATGTGATCATCACTCATGATGTGTTGTTCATTTAGTAACGGTATAGTATGCTCATGAACCTATAACGGATGATACGTTTCATCAGCAGCGTATGCTAAGCGTACATGCTACAAACCATTATACCAGGGAATTATGACAATGTGGTGTTGCTAGGCAACAGATCAAGATAGCCTTAACAAGTTAACCAATCTACTAGATGTAGTTCTATACTGATGCCCATGCATAAATTCAATAATGGGACTAATTAGTTTAACGTACACACAATTATGTCTGTACTGTGGCATTTATAAATGCAATAGGATTGTTAACAAAGCATTAGAAAATGTTCAAATACAAATGGTGTTGAATATCATCCAATGGGGGCTTTATTGTTTACATGAAGTTAAAAGAAGATAATTTGGTTGAGTTATTAGAATTTGAAATCCAATGAATTAATATTAAACATTTAGTCCTGTATACTGATGAACCCATTTCATCGTTCCTTAAGTCTTAGCTTTGGGCAGAGTTTTAACATGATAAAAGAATTATTCACACACTCAGTTTTCTTGGATTCATAATTAATACTATATAAGTCAATAAAGTCAGGCGCTTTATGACGGTATAGAGTGCCAAACATCCGACTTATAGCATTCGGGTTTCATGTCCAACCAGAGAATCAGATTCTGAAGACATCATATTCAAAATATGCTTTTGTGGAGTGTCATTTAGCGGAGACCTACATAAGATAAGGTATACCTGTTTTATATAGAAACTTAAAAACTGGGGTTTGGTTCAGTTAGTTGCTTGTTCTCCCACATCATGATTCATTGTGGTGCCTTCATTTTCTGGCTGCTACCGAACATATCCCTTTAAGAGTTAAATTGATTGTTCACATATTTAGGAATAAGTGACTACCTTTGGTAATCAAACTAATGAACCCAATGTGTTCAACCTTTGTTTTCTGGATGAGAATTGGGATCAGAGGAGTCTGGGAGGGGAGGCGGAGGGTAGAGCTCAAGTGGAACATGTGAGTTGGATTCGATTGTGTAAAACACAAAATCACCTCAACACGCCACGATAGAAGGAAACCTCTGCAGTGCATTCTGTATTACCAGCTTCCTTTTAACTTTTAACGGAAGAAGCACTACTTTTCACACCAATTACTAATAGCACTTCTCCATTTTAGGTTTTTGCTACCACTGGTGGAGGGGAAGGAGTTATTCCCAAAGTACCTCCTGCTCCACCGCCCCTGATTGGGATGATGACGAACGCTTAAAGATATATACTCAGGATACCAAAATGTACTGAGGTTTAACTTGCACAAACAGCCAAACAAGGATTTGAAAGCTAAACGACCAACATCGCGAATGATTTCAAATGAGATTAATATGATGTGTTTTTTTTTCAAATCAATGGCTACAACGGAATATGAGATCATGTTTTCAATATTTTACATGCATGCATATAACGTGGCTCTGCAATAAATGTAAGCACGTGTGTTATTATATGTAAGCACACTATTCCCAATTAACGGCAACGGTTATATTTGTTTTGGTTTTAGTTCATAGAGCTACTCGTCAAAGAAATCTACAGATAAGTAGTTTTTTTACCACTGTGTCAATTTTGAACTTTCGGAGAACAATCAATCTGTCTCTTTCACTTATTTACCTATTGGAAGAAGAAGTACATAAATGAGCTATCACTAGTTTATAAGAACCACATAAACATCAGTTACAAGGCCTGTTTTATCCCATAAGGTTGTTTGAATTGTTTATAATTTACAACATTTAATAAAAACGTTCGGTCTCTGGCAGCACTGAATCAGAAGTACTTGTACTTTTATATACAAGGTGTACACAGTGCGAAGACTTAAGATAGTTTTATGATATCGCTTAATATATGAATAAAACCCGTTGACATGTAATTAGTTTTCTACCGCTTTGGATATAAAAGGATCAATTTTATTTCCCAAGAAAAGCAAACAAATGAGAGACGAAAACAATTGATTCTTAACATTTTGTATTGCCCGACTATAGAAGGTACCGACTGAGGTATTACTAAAAGCCAACAAAAATCAGTCGCGTTAGCTAAAGGCTAGCTGAAGGAAGCAATGTAAATAACCACCTTGCAGGTCACTCCATTGTTTTAACGGCGGGCTATGTATTAGTTGTCCTTATGCGCCTGATCTGTATACCATTTAGTTCTTGCACCACAATTAATTGTTCCATTGACTTACACACTAAACTCATCACTTCTAAGACCTGCCAGAGCATAGATAGATGTTTTCAACTGGTATATATTACCCACCACACAATAGCAGAGATCTTGACCTATCATAGCACTTTCAAACTTTTATATCATGACCGTTTAGATTTTGAGCTAGAAGAGGAGCAACTTGAGCATACTGAACCCCGACCCTTCCATTTGCTCGCGCGGAGTAATATTAACATCTAACCAAAGATAGTCTAAAATAGTTTATATCACCTTCGATCCTCCTTATTTACACATCATCTGTACTTTAAATTATGCTCTTTTATATAAAGGCAGAACAAACAATGACAGTAACTGATAACATGCTTAAACAAGCTTTACCTTACTTTTACCTCTTTTCTATGACCTTTCGAGCGCATGAACACTACTTTAATTGTGGTGCGGTACCTTTACAGATCTCTGAAGTACAGTGCACGATTGCGTGAAAGCGCTCATAAAGATGCAAACACGCCGGATGAACTTGCATAAGGACTCGATGGATGATTCCTATGATGCAGTTTTGCAGAGCGGAAAAGGGGATTTAGGTACCACACCACAATTAAGTGCTCCTATTGACTTACACACTAACCTCGTCAATTTCCAAGGATGATAGAGCATAGATAGAAGTTTCAACTGACATGTCCTACCCACCATATGATAGCTAATGGATTGGACTATCATAAAACGTTCAACATTTGTAGCCATGATCGTTTAGATTTTGAGCTAGAACAACACAAAACTTATCATAGTGCTCCCCTTGCCATCTGCCAGCTGTCGCTGCTGAATCTTCTTGTTTCACCCCATGTTTTCTAAATGGTGGGGCTTATTCGCAGGGCAGCCCTGTGAATAGCCAGACACATACACCTTATTCGCAGGGCAGCCCTGCGAATAGCTGGACACAAACATCTTATTCGCAGGGCAGCCCTGCGAATAGCCGGACACAAGTATCTTATTCACAGGGCAGCCCTGCCAGCGAACAGCCGGACACAGACACATTATTTGCAGGGCTGCCCTGTGAATAGCCAGAAACATATACACCTTATCCACAGGGCAGCCTTAGACTGGGTTAATGGGCTCAGTAACTTTGGGGCTATTCGAGTTTGCTTTTGAGCACCAGCTGGCTTTTTGAGAGTCTTAATTGGGAGGTCCTATTTTTGGGGAATTTATTGGCCTTTGGGATTCCTATCTTAATGCTGTTAGGATTGGTTTTGGGAGCCTAGGGCCTTAAGATTGAACCAGTCTAACATTAGTACCGCCAACAGAAAAAAAAAATGTCATCACTCATTTTCACCTTTGTTTTTGCAGAGTGACTGCTCATTTGCATGTAAAGGGGGGGGGGGTGTCACACCCTTGACCATATCGGCTTTCAGGCAATGTCGGCTTTTGGGGAATCCCAAGATAAGCTCCCTTAAAATAAGCTTTTAAAATTGAACTGCTGGGGTTCCAAAAATTAGCATATGAAGTGGCTAAGACTATTTGGGCCCAAAGGGTTGGCTTTTTCAAGGCCCCTAAACTGACTGGTATCAATAGAAAAACCGGCCTTCCAAGCCCCTCAAATAAGGATTAAGTAGCTACCTCTATTTTACGTTATTGGGCCATAAAGATTGGCATTATTGGCATTATTTTTCAACAGCAGTTCGCAAATTCTGACTGTGACATCACGGTTACTGAAGATGAGGTTCGTCGTCATTTGTCAAGACTTCACTCATCGAAAGCTGCCGGACCAGACAAGCTCTCCCCGCGGGTCTTAAAACAATGTGCAATACAACTTTCGAACATTTTAACGTATATTTTCAATCAATCTTTCACAACCCGTGTTATACCTAACTTATGGAAGCAATCATGTATCATACCAGTACCTAAGACCAGTGCAATATCATGTTTGAATGACTTACGTCCTGTTGCCCTCACTGCTGTGCCCATGAAAGTTCGTGAACGTATATTTTTAGAACGCTTTAGACCATTCGTAACTCCATTTTTAGATCCTTTCCAGTTTGCATACCAATCAGATCGAAGTTGTGAAGATGCCATTCTTTTGATCCTCCATAAACTATATTCTCATTTAGAACATTCTTGGCGAGGACATTTTGCCCGTGTGACATTTTTCGACTTTTCGTCTGCTTTCAACACTATCCAACCACATATTTTAGTCAGTAAACTTAAGAATATGGACGTTCCCGGTGGTTTTATTCACTGTATTTTAAACTATTTAACTAACAGAACTTAGTTGGTGAAACTCAGCCATTCGTGTCTATCCGATGTTATTCTTTCAAATACAGGGGCACCCCAGGGAACAGTTCTAGCACCGTTCCTATTCACACTTTATACGTACGATGCCAGGTCATTAGAACAAGGTTGCTCACTCATCAAGTTTGCTGACGATACTGCCATGATTGGCTTAGTCAATGGTAATGGTGATGAAGCGTATTTACGTCAAATTCAGTCTTTTGTGAACTACTGTGACCTTAACTTCCTCCAATTAAATGTTGCTAAGACCAAAGAAATGATTATTGATTTTCGTCACAATACTAATCCTCCACCCCCTGTTGTTGTCAAAGGAAGTGTAATTGATCGTGTTACGTCATATAAGTATCTTGGGGTAGTGCTGAATGATCACTTGGCATGGGGAGATCATATTGATATATTGGTTAAAAAGTTGAATTCTAGATTGTACTGCCTCCGTAAGATGTCGAATTTTAATGTTCGTCATGACATCCTTGAAATGTTTTATAATTGTACCATTAGCGGGGTTTGGCGTTATTGCTTGGTTTGCTGGGGTGGGAATGTAAACAAACATGAAATAGATCGTATTAATAGCATCATTAAGAAAGCAGAGAGAGTAGTCGGGGAACCCTTGCCTTCCATTGACTCGGTCTACCACAGCCTTCTCGAGTCCAAACTGGAAGCGGTATGGAAGGACCATACCCACCCCCTCTATGAGCTACTTCATAATAGTCAGATGTCCAGAGGCAGTGGCAGGTTGAGACTTCCGTGTCTCAAAACCAATAGATACAGAGATTCTTTCATACCCCGTGCAATTAAGCTTTTTAATGAGGTTTTATTACGTTGACTTTCATATATTGACTTTTCTTATTATTCTTACTGTCTTATTGTACAATATACACATCTATTTTTGTAACTTTTTCACTGTTTTATGAGCGAGTGCCTGAATTTCCCTTTGGGATCAATAAAGTTTTACTTATCTTATCTTATGAGGACCCCAAAATTGACTTTTCAGAAGCCCTTTTTGCATCTCATAAATCTGGGAACTTGCAAAAGATTCAATCTCATGATTTGGGGCCAACTGTTCTATCCTTTCATATCCTTAATCACTGCCTACACCTAACGTTAGCAAGACTAGGCAGTGGCTAACCGTTGGTCAGTCCATTCAGCCTAGCCTAACAGTAACGCTTATGACATGTATTTACGTACAGACTTTAATCGTAAATTTAATGTGCGATGCAATTAAGTTCTTCTTATGTCAGTCGTTTCAAATACCATATTTTTCTAATAATTCATGACATTTAAAATGTAGCATCTGTAACATGTTAAATGTAGAATCTGATTTTGTAAGCTTGAAACTGAAAGACATTAAAGAACTTCGGGTTTGCGCGCCGAGGTCAAATGAATGACGTCACATCAAAAATGATGTCATCGAAAGCCAATAATAAACCTATTTCCAAAATCGTAACAGCCCTGCGAATAAGGTGTCTGTGTACGTTATTCGCCGGGCTGCCCTGCGAATAATCACTTCGTTTCTAAATACGTCAAATCACCCTCAATCCTCCAGATTTTTAGACCATTAGTAGTTTTTAGATCCTCTTCTACGTCCAAGCATCAAAAAGAATGGTGATGACTCAGAAAATGCCAAAACAATCAACTCAGTAGGACACTTTACGGATATTTTCCGACAATGGTTAACCTATCAGACGGACGTGCTCTACTATAATTGTGGTGCGATACCTTTTAAAAAGCACAAGTTATTTTGCTTAAAACAGGTAGATTAACCATAAAATACGAAAATATATTACAAAGATTTTCTTATGACAAACGAAATTGTATCTGCTACTATTGATCAACTCATGGATCATTTATTATCTGCAGTAAGAGACTGCGATTGTTAAGTTTCGCCGAACTGGACTCAATCGATATGACAGCGCCCTCTAATAATTTTGAGGGCCAGCTGGACACATTTTACAATTTGAAAATTTTGCAAGGCTTTATTCCTCATCATATTTTCTCAAAGTTTGGCAAAATCGAACATCTGTCTAGTCTTTCGAAATTAATCTATATTAATCAAATTCCTCTTTCCTTAATGTATTTGATATAATTAGTTCTTAAAACTTCCCACTTGATACAAAATGACATTTGATTAAATAAAAATGAATGTTTTTGGTTTGGTTTGGTTAATGCTTCAAAAAATGATGCAAATTAAGTAGGGCGATCTTGTACTTATTTGTTCCCAATGGATACAAAGGACATTTTTATTACGAAAATGTAATCGTCATTTTACTTTATGCGCCTATTAACGCTTAACATTCAGATGAATTTCATTTAAAGTTCGAATAGAAGTCAAAATTGACCTTTAGAATCCCATATATGAATACTGACAAAAAATTGGGAAATATCGTCTTTAATATTGTAATGCTATAGCATTATCAGTTTCTTTTCTTTTTTTGCCACAATTGAGACTTTTCTATTCTTTTCGAAATAACGTAAATGTAGAAGCGCGCTCTTCTATTATATACCAGGCATTATGTTGTTCTTATTTGTTCCAAATTGATACGAAAGGACATATTTGGTTTCGATGATAATGGTAACATATGCAGGCGTTAAATGTGTGTATTTGTGTGCACACTTGGGTGTGACCAGGGGTTAACTGTACTTAAGATTTGTAAGAAGGCCTTGATACAAGACTGTAAACCACTGTAGTACGATATTATATATATATACATATATATATATATATACATATATATATATATATATATATATATATATATATATATATATATATATATATTGTATGCTCTGGAGCGACGTGCTGAAGCATACGGAACTACGTTCGACAGAATTTCATTTGATTCTACGGATGTCCACGAGCTTATTTGCAATTGCCAACAGCCTCCTTTTCTTATGAGGCGTAACGCACATGTAATCGAATAGGCTGGTCTGGTCGGTGGGAGGCCTTCTAGATTATAAAACAGGTTTCCACAATTTTGCCTGTAGTAACTGTAGTAACTGTAGTAACTGTAGTAACTGTAGTAAATGACCTTTGACCTCCACCAAAAACAATAGGTTTCTTTTAATCATTGTAGTTCACTTACGCAGCCAAATAAGAGATTGGTCCAAGCTTCCCGTCTTAGGATATCGTCTTTACAAGCAAGGGGTCATGCACACACACACCCACCCACGCACACCCACGCACGCACACGCACACACGTGCGCTCAATCTTGTTTTCTATTATATTAGCTACAACCGATGACATTTCCTTTTATTCTAATATTTTGTCTAGACAACCAGTGACTATTGTTCTCCATTGTTCGACAACTGGTGACAGGAATTTCTCTCTTGTCCAATGTCACCAGTAGTGAGGCCTAGGCATGCCCACACACATACACACACAGTAGAGATCCTCATGAGGGGCACCATTCTATATGAACTAATTACGGTACCACATATGAATTTCAACCAAAGTATATAGTGGACAAACACCCTGAGGCGACAGGTAACACATGCATATACACCCATATTCATACACACTCAAATGACATTATGTTCTCCCTTTTCCTTGTGACTTCGACCCAAAAAAATTTTGTAAAAAAAATGGAATGATTTCGTCTTCTCATGAATAGTCCGTACAAGTATCCGTACATTTTGACCACATATTTTTAAAGTTGGTTTCTTCGTAGTTGTGAGTATATTTCGAGTACATGATACCTTATATGGAAAGATAATCATGCAATGAAGAAATATTTCTCCTCTTTAGTACGTATTTTAATTATGGTAAAATATGATAGAATAATGAATTTTGTGTTGATATGTCACGTAAGCCGAGCTTACCTTACCCGTGTTATTTTGTAACATCAGGTTCACGGTTTCAATTTTCGAAGGTATGTTTTGCGTTTTCTTCCGACAAAGTTGGGACACAAATTCTACGGTGTCTCTTAAGTGTCAAATTACTTGATATGTGAGATAGCGCACTAAGAAGATGTGTTAGTTTTGATGAAACTATCCGAGTTCGACGAGCACCGGTGTTCATCATAAGGCGAGCTAGGCGACAAACCCGCAAAATGTTACCGACATCTATGCAGAAACTGAATGAGCTATATACTTTACGTAAAGGATATGCAATGTCCCAAAATTCTTACCTTGTACCGAGCTGGGAATATAGGCTATATATATTTATATGCCCATGCAAGTGGAGGGGCGGCAGAGCTGTGTGTGTATACAAAGCGTGGTGACCGTCACCGCTGTCGGGCGATCGATGTTTCGGCGTTATTCAAGGGGGGGGGGGCGGATGCCTCCACTGTCAGTCGTGGAAACATGTAGCAGGAGGATTTTTTTACATTCCGAGTCCGCGAAGAATTAGTCCACGCCCGGGCACATATCTTCAGGCGTGTGTGGCGTACGCCCCCAGAAATTCAAGAGCATATCAATTCTTTATGGCACAATATACCACACTTAAATCATTTCAGTTTGAAATATGACTCATAGTTGCATCACTTAAAACCTGTGGAGTTGAAGCGGACGTGATTTTGGAATGGTTTACTTCAAGCAAGGCTGAAAGAAATTATGATTTGCCAACGTCTTGCCCGGTAGCAAATCTCAACGAATTAGAATCAATGTAACATTTTCTGAAAGATAACTCTATCTCTCCAAATCGTTTCAAGGAAATCGAAAGTCACTATTGCAGGGGAGTAACAATGCTGTAGAAATTACAATCTGAAATGACTGAGTTACCGTAAGCATATATAGTTTGTTGTGCACATTGAATAGGGGAGTCTACTTAATGGATAACATGAGTCTTTCTCTTTAATTCCACCCACCCCCCCCCCCCTCTCCTGCAAGGCCGGTCTTAAACAGTCTTTGAATGTGATAAAAGTTAGATAAGTGGAAGGATAACTGTTTAAACAAATCATTATTACGTTTCAAGCTAGAAAACAAAGACAGTCTTAATAAGGAAAATGGCAAGTTGAATTTGAAGGTCTCTGATGGAACAAAACGCTAAAGATGTTTCTCTCTCTCTCCTTAATTAGTGCATTGTTGCACGGGAAAGAGGAAATGGCTTTGATATGCACACGTTTGCATTTGGACCTACTTAAAGACCTAATGTATTATCTATATATGCCTCAGAATACATCTTTGAGGTCTAAGACATTATTATTTTTTTTCTGTTCTGGATATTCCAACTCAGTACAATTTCAATTATATTATATATTCATTTGCCTTTGTCGTTTACCTCCATTTCATTTAACAGTCTGTTCAAAGTATCCGGCTGTAGGAATCACAAATGACGCAACATCCTTGTTAGGAGTCGTTTAACCTCCACTGACACTTCCCGACCCAAGGGGAATATTAAATGTGGTAAACCCCGGACGGAAAGGTCTGTCATCACTTGACCACGGACCCTGACATTCAGCTCTCTCCTTCAGGGGTGTGTTTACATCCAGGTCCATACGATTGTGACACTTCTTTTGTGATATATATTATCACTTGTGTTCTCTGTCATAATGTACAATACATTGGCCAAACCTCCACTCCTTTTCACAAAGCACAATCAGACTCAACAAAACCAGTTTCCAGTGGCTGAACATTTTAATCTTCCACAACACAATATCGACTGTCTGAAGTTTGCCATAATCCTGGGTAATTTGTCTGACCATAATAAAAGAAACTTGAAGGAAGTCGAATTGATCCTTAAAGTACGTTCACACTGTCATGGTCTCAATAGGGATATGGCTTTTCTTTCCGGGTTCAAGCACTTTGAGCAGTCTGGGGCTAACGGTAGACTAACGTGATTTCAATCACTCTTTTTACACATGACGAAGGACCAGGGTGTCCGGAAACTTGTGTAGCGTGCAGTTATATCTATTCTATTCTAAATATTATGTTGGATTTAAAGGCATTACATGTCTCATTTTTCAACCAACTTTTTACTTTTTATACAGACAATTTAGCTATTTGCATCAAAAGTTTATTTGAAAATTCTTTCCGGAATTTCGCAACTATTTCTGGAATTAAGTAAAGCACACTGAAAATAACACAAGAACATTTTTTAATTCCAAAATAAGCTGAAGTCTACTTTAATTTTATTACCAATGCACTCAGTTTTGTTTATTTAATGGTACACTTTTGAACCCCCCCCCCCCCCACAACTTGTCGGTGCTGTTTGGCCGGCCCCTGCTCCTCCATATCCGCTCCGCTGCCCTGACTGCTCTCAAACAAATGCAAAAAGAGGAAAATCATTTTGAGAGGCACGACTCTAGATGACAGTACTGTATATCAAATATGCCTATGTGATTTTCTCTCCTTGTTAACTTATGAATTATTCATAAACCGATTGCGGAACACAAGTACACGTAGTACCGCACAAACAATACTTCAGCAAAGACATACAAAAAGAGGGCGTTCAACGATTTGATTTAATTGTGAATAACACGGTTATACGTTGGTCTTTGATGATCTTATTTGTAGTTATGAATGGCTTTTAAAAGTATCTTTACGCATAACAACCGATGCTTAAAATTCCTTTACTCGTAGCTATGGCATCACAATTCTCTATGGAAAGATTATTACACAAAAAAAAAGAACTGTTGTCCGTATGAGGGTTTATTTCGTTTTGTGTAAATTATGGTATCAGATAAAAGTTTGAACTCATATATCATGTTAGGTCGATTGCACCAAATCAGTGATACAATGTAACATTAGGTTCACAGTTTCAAATTTCGGTGTGCGTGTTTGCGTTCTGTCTTGCCAAATATATATGTACACTGTACACAGAAGTGGTGCGAAAGTTCCTTGAAAATAAGTGAAACTTAAAGAGAGGGTTCAATATCATCTAATTACTAGCCATTGAAACCTTCACCGTAGAAACGATAACGTTTACTTCTATATCATTCATATAGTTTCAAATATAATGTTGAGTCCTTGAAGCAACAAAGTTCTCTTTTGTTTTCATGGGAAACCAACCTATTGAGTCGCTTTCCAACGAGCGATTTAGAGTCACCGGAACGGAATGCACGACTCCACTGTGGCTTTTGAGTGTCATAGTTTTGATTCATGTGAGAAGAAGGAAGATCTTATCACAACATTTAAGGCAGAAGCCAAAAAATGAGAAAAGTCTACCCCGAGTAGCATGTTTTATTTTCCTTTATGTGTTTGTATGTGTTCGTGTTTGTATTTCTACTTTTAAAGTAGGGATATATTTCATCGTGTCTCTTTACTGTCAATACAGTTTATTTGTAAGATATTGCAATCTGCCTCCATCGTGCTACGAACTTTGTTTTGCTTTATTGAAAATCTTTTTAGCAAAAATTGCGACGTAAAGCTGACTTAAACGAACTGACAGGGCGTTGGGAAATAGTTCTATATTCACGTAAAAGTGACATATACTACATTACTTCATTGGCTAAAACACCCGGTTGTATATATTTGATGTAGTTAATGATGTAATCATCCATTTGCAAACGTCACATCACTCCCCGCCCCCTCCCATCACCCGACACACTCTCCACACTCCCGGGGTATTCGACATCATCAATTCACCACTCGTATATTCGACAATTTAAAACGTATTAATATTCCAAAGGTGATTTTTATGACGTATCATAACTGATGACGTACCGTAATTGGTGAAAATTTTTGTCCAAGTTACTCTTGCTACCTTGCACAATTATTTCTGTTGCACGCCTACCCCCCCCCCCCCAACCCTTAAAACAAACTCACACACACTCGTTCATTAATAGACATCTACACGAGAGATTCCCTTCTAAATGGACGTACTTTGCACATCATAATGAATCTTCGTTCTATCTTTTGAATTTTAGTTTTATAAACGGAGGTTGAAAGCAAACACACACACACATACAAATAAACGCACAGACAATACTTCTGCAAAGAACCCCCCCCCTCTCCCAAGAAAAAAATACGTTGAATGGATGAGTTTATGATTCGAATTACACAGTTATGCATTTCTCATCTCTGATTATCTCATTCGTGTTATATGAATTTTTCTTATAAATATCCATACAAATAAAACTGACTTCAGATTTCCTTTTTTTCTTCTTGTTATGACAATATTTTTTATCATATATATAACATTCTCTATGGAAAAATAGTAACACAAATTATAGTTGTTTTGGTATAGTTGTTCATCACAAAGATATCTGCCAGATTATAACTTTAACATGATAAATCTTTTCATTCTGATATTTTTAATTGAAGCACTTAAAACCACCTATTGGAAAACAAACTTTATGAACATATAATGAATTTAGTATTATAGCTATTCATATAAGAAATATTTGAAAACAAACTTCATGAACATATATTGAATTTAGTATTATAGCTATTCATATAAGAAATACAAAGAAATCATAAGACTATAGCCCTTTTTCTCTCAAAATCAGGCAATGAGGGTGTTATGTTAAGGCCACAATTTTAAATATAGATGGCAAAGTTTGATTTAAAGAGTATTATTTTAGTATAGACTATGTTTCTATCTCAATGGTTCACAAATCACACTTTTAACTTGGCGAAGGAACGTTTTTGATCCCTGGGAATCCATCAGAAGATGCAGACTAGAGGTTTCAATCTTAAATTATCATTTTCTGCACAAATTTGACAATTTTTGTAAGACTATAGCTTAATGGTTTCTTCAAATTTTGACATCACGACATTTATAATTCTTCCCACAATTATGCTGAGGAAGGATGGCGCTCTTTTAATTATATTCCAGACAAGACGAGCGGTATATTAGGTTCACACTCTTTAAAAGTAAATAGCAAATTTTAATTTAAAACAAGAAAAATATTATTTTATTATAGACTATATTTTTAGTGTCTTATTTTCTCCGACACTGGGACAAGATGGCTCTATTTCAATAGATTATCTAACTATAACTATAAAATCACTCTAATAATAAAACTTTAAAGAAGCACACATTATTATAAACGAAAGTTCTTATACTGTTTTTATCATTTTGAAAGAGTATTGAAATCAGGTATCAACTGCAAAATGTCACATTTGAAATGTTGGACGAATTCATGAAATTTCATTTTTGTGCCTCAAATGAACATTTTTCTAAGACCATAACTTTGTCGTTTTATTCATGTTTGAGTCAAAATTGAAAACTTTTAAAATCTCTCTAATGATTCCAATTTGTGATACAGTGATGTTTAAAATACATCGGTTCCCTAAGAAAATTCTTGTCATATTTTAGGTCCCTTCTTGAAAGAAAAAACAGTTATTAGTATAAACGAATATTCTTTCTGTTTTTCTTTCCATTTGAAGGACATTAGACTCTACAGTAGCCGTTGAGACTACATTTATGAACTTCAGGATGTACTATTAGTTCTTATACTGTTTTTATCACTTTGAAAGGGTATTGAAGTCAGGTAAAAATGCCAGAATGTGATATTTGAATGTTGGACGGATTAATGAAACTTTATATTTTTTTGAACATTTTTCTGAGACCATTAACCTTGTGGTAATATTCATTTTGAGTCAACATTGAAAACTTTAAAATCTCTCTTACAATAAAAATTTGGGATACAGCGATGTTTAAACTACATCCCTAATAAAATTCTTGTCGTATTTTAGGTGACCCTTCATGAAAGAAAAGGCAATTATTGGTAAAACAAATATTCTTTCTGTTTTCTCTCCATTTGGAGGACATTATAAAATGTTCGACATACATCCCTGATAAAATTCTAGTCAGATTTTAGGTACCTTCTTAAAAACAAACAATTATTATAATATAAACAAATATATTCTTTTTGTTTTTCTTTTCATTTGAAGGACATTAGACTCTTCGGTGGTCGTTGAGAAGTCAGAGATGGATTCCTAAATTTGAAATCTGTAACAGATTCACGATACTGCGATGTTTAACATACATCGCTGAAAAATGTTGTCCTATTTTATGTCCCTTCTTACTAAAAAAAACTGTTATTAGTATAAAAATATATTATTTCTGTTTGAAGACATTAGACTCTACGGTAGTCGTTGAGAAGTCAGAGAAAAATTTATGACAAATTTATAACAAAATTATGAGATCTCTTCATTAAACAAACAATTATTTCATTTTATTATTACACACAAAAGTAGGCTTAATTTATGAAACTTCATATTTGTGGCTGAAATGAACATTCCTCTAATACTAGACAGCCTGATGGTTTTATCAATTTTGAGTAACAATTAAAAATTAATAATTAGCAGACGAAACGGGGTCGGAAATAAATTGATATTTTTGATATTGGATGGCCTGCTTAGGTTTATATCACGGTGTGATCTCAGGCTGATATCAGAAGGTTTTTTCCATCCGCCAAACTAAGCATCAACGAGATTTAGTCCTTCATAAAGGGTGTAATTCTTTAGCAATCTGAAATCCGCCATGTCTTGAATGAATCAATAATAGCAGCGTAGGATAAAGCTTATTGTTCTTCTGATATGTCAAGAATCACACATTATGCTTACTTTGTACGAACTTAGAAGAGACGAATTGCGTTCTGCTTTGATTCAAAGGAGTAAGTTTTATTCCCTTTCTGTCATTCAAAGTTGATGTCTAAGGTAGGATATATATGGTTTGATGATTAAGAGTAGTCCGATAGCCCAGTGGGTTTAGCAGAGGACTACGAAGTTGATATTTGTATGTATGTATATATATATATATATATTAAATCAGTAAAGAATAACACACCACTTCACGACCGGTTTCGTCCTTTTGGGACTAATGAGGCGAAGGTAGGAATCGAACCCCGGATCTTCGTGTCACGAACCTAAGCCCGTACCACTCGACCACAGTGATTCTACTGGTGTGTTAAAGCGTATAAATTGGCTTTGAATAACTGTCATTAAGGGCGTATTACCCAAGTATTAAGATTGTACAGAGTGCACCCCTGGCGCTTTGAATCTGACAATCTTTACACAATTTTAATATATATATTAGATACTCCTGCAAGCAGGAACTCGCGAAGAAGCCTCATTGGCTTATCAAAGCCGCAAGATGACCGAAGTCAGTCTCTTACATTTTTAACGTCCATGATTATGAATTGTTAATTGTCAACAACTCTGTAACTGGACGACATACATTAATCTGGGAGTGGCTCGAACCGGGGACCATATGATTGAAAGGCACCGGCGTTAACCACTGAGCTAACACTCCGCTATTTAGAGTTGTGTGTGGGTGTGTGTGTGTATGTATTTAAGATCCTCTTGTAAGCAGGAACTCGCGAATAAGCCTCATTGGCTTATCAAAGCCGCAAGCTGACGGAAGTCAGTCTCTTACATTCAGATTTAACGTCCATGATTATGAATTGTCAACAACTCTGTTACTGGACGACATACATTAATCTTAGAGTGACTCGAACCGGGGACCTTATGATTGGAACGCACTGGCGTTAACCACTGAGTTCGAACGCAACAAAGATATACGAATGTGAGAAAATTATTTTTTTGACTTTTCCCACTTTTTCCCTTCAAATCTTTAAGTATCAGTCTTGGATTTAGTTTTCTAGCTGATGTGTTGGTTAGCGCGACGGTGTAAGCGAAATACCTTGCACTGCTAATCGAGTAAACCGTGGCTAGGGTTCGAGGCAGGCTGGAGGCGATAATACCCTCGGCTGTAGGTATGGCGCTTTTTGTGGCCTATGATCCCGTGCAATGTCTCCCTTGTTGTCGTAAACGAATCCGGGAGGATGCGAGGAGGGTCGGTCGATCAGAGGTCGACCAGAAGCGTACTCAGTGGCGTGCGTGAATCCTTGCCTTTGGCCAGAGGGTCGAAACATATGTATGCAGCCCATGTCCACTGAATACGTGGCACAATGAGGCGCTATTCTCCTAAAAAAAGTATCTACGCAAGCTGACAATTGCCATCACAAATTTAATATATTAACGAAACTATTTCTTAAGCAGCGCCATCCCTTCTATTTCAAACACAATGAAAGTAACCCTTTTTGAAATTCTGATTGTTAATATTTATTATTAGTGCAACTTGGTCACATAACGTAATTTTGACAACTTCCCGTAAATTATTATTCGCAAAACTGATAGAAAAGTGCCGTTTCGTTTATTTTTCGTGGTTGAAAGGTCTCTGTTTAGCTTATCATGTAACAGTACGCGTATGTTATTGCGTAATACAGTATATCGATGTTCTGTATAAACACATAATATATTGCATATATATGTATTCATAAATGTTATAAATGACGATAAGTTGGACAAGGTATAGATATCTTGCTAAGTTACTCAGATCAACAAGGCAACATATATGGCCTTTACATGAGGGAAGGGGGAGTCAATAAAAGCCAACGTCGTAATCACGTGCTGGGAATGTTTATTCGTTAATTGTAAACAATGAAGCATTGACGTACACAGTATATATTTGAAAGGAGGGGCGGAGCAGGCAAAACTTAATCTCCTCTGCCACGATTGATTCAGAACGTTTATGGAAGGGTGTCCTGTGCTTGGGGAAAGTGGTATAAGTTTACTGCGAATGAATGTAAACTTTTCGGCGATTGAAAGTTTTAGTAAGAAAAGATACCACCTGAGCAAGAAAACTGAACAACTTAATTGACCACTAAATCCCAGTGTCCTTACATGGAGACTGGAGACACGTGATCATAACACTGTTACGCCAAGTTAGTCAATACCATTCTAATTCGAGAGAGAATAAATAGCCCAAAGGTCGCAGAAATTTGGTTTAGACATTTAACATGTTGATCTTAATCAATAGGCTGAAAAACTGTGAAGTGGTAAATGAAGTTTTACCAACATTCCACCATCTGGTTAAATAAAGACTTCATTTAAATGATTTAAACTTCCTACATTCTTACAAACAACTTAATACGACATGAATTTACGGAGTACGTTTTTTGTTGTTGTCTACAATTAAAAGGTTCAATGATTTTAATTGAATTCCATCCATGCATGTTTTGAGAGAGTAAGAAAAAGTGCGGCTTGTATTTTAGTTATGTTTAACGAAGGCTATTTCTAATAAACAATGGAGACTTACTACTATATATATATATATATATATATATATATATATATATATATATATTATAGTTACTCTGTGGCAACCACCTGTATAGGCTTCCAAACTTTGATATTATATATTTTGATGAAGCGAGGTTGTTAATATACGTTACATCTTTAACGAAGTTATTGTCACCAACATAGCTCGCTTCTTCTAGGATTTTAGACTCCACTGCCGCCGTTTTGAAATCAGAGATAAACGTCTGGATGCCTCATTTGAAATATGACAATTTATTTGTATAAACAACTATTCCTTCTGTGTTTCTAACCTTCAAGGATTTTTGACTCAATGCTAGTTGTTGAGAAGGCAGAGATGAACGTCAGGGCGTACTATTTGAAATCTATAACAAATTCATGGGACGTTGTGGTTTTATGTACTTTTGAGTCAAAATTGAAAACTGTTAAAACCTTTCTAATATTACACATTTGGGATACAGCGATGTTTAACATACATCCCTGATAAAGTTGTTGTCATATTTTGAAAGAAAAATCAATTTTTAGTATAAATGAATATTCTTTCCATTAGAAGGTTTTTAGACTCTACGGTAGTCGTTGGAACTGCAGATATGAACGTCATGAGGTCCTATTTGAAACATATAACACATTCAGGAGATCCTTCTTTAAAGAAGCAAACATTATATAAACAAAGGTCTTATACTATTTTTATCACTTTGAAAGAGTATTGAAGCCAGGTCTCAACTGCACAATGCCATATTTGAAATGTTGGACGAATTTATAAAACTTCATATTTGTGACTCAAATGAACATTTTTCTAAGACTATATATATATATATATATATTATTTATAGATGGTGATGGTGATGATGATGATGATGATGATGATGATGATGATGATGATGATGATGATGATGATGATGATGATGATGATGATGATGATGATGATGATGATGATGATGGTGATAATGGTGATAATGGTGATGGTGATGATGATGACTCAACTTCGACCTAGCCCTAGCCTAAGTAATGCTACTATGCCTCAGATCCGAAAGTCTGATCGGCTAGGCCTATATGTTTTTAGTCCGAGCCTACGGTTAGACTGTAACATAATATAACTTTAATCGTGAGGGGTTGTTTTGAAGAAGAAAATATGCATAATGCTCATAGCCCACTGATACCTCACTGCTTGTCGCATACGCACTCGTTATAGCAAAATCACTGCATGTTATCAACACACTTGGTTTGGCAAACTCATTGTTTGTGACAAGTTCACTCGTTGTGACAAACGCCATAATCTCTTGGCTTCCGAAGAAAACACATCCTTATTTTCCAACTTAGTTTGAACTTCAACAAAACGAAGATTAAAGGAGAAATAAACTCTGGGTTTTTGCAGTGTACATGCGGTACGGGATAATTTTCTAATTTAATTGGTGAAATAACTAAGCAAAATAAACATTTGAACAACGGCCATTTTGCTAATATGAGTATTGAGGGCGCTTCAAAAGTGACGTAGGTGAACCACTTCGTAACTTCAAAACAATGAAGCTTTGCATACGAGTTATAGTCTATTCACACTATGTTGAAAAGATCCCAAAATTTATATTTCCACTGATACACTTTACAATAATAAATTTTACACACTTTATAAGCATTTCTACAGATCAATAAAGACAAAAGATATCTTTGATCGATATTTTATTCATTACTATTGTTGAAAGTTCAATTCTAATTATTTTAGGGATTTTCAACTATTTTTTCTTGAAATACGCCAAGTCGCTAGCTTTCGTCACGGTACTTCCTGGAACTGGCTCAATTCAAACAAAATGGCGCGACACATGAACTACATTCAAATCGTTTTTTTTCATCTCAAAGAAGGGATTTGATGCTTTTTTATTGCTTTTACTGGAAAGACCATCTGTCAAAACGAAAGAATGGATGCAAAAAATTCTAGGTTTATTTCTCCTTTAAGATGTGCCAAGTTGTGTATTTGCAGCCATGAAAAGTGACATTCATTACACGAATTGTATACAAATATTGTTACATGCATCCTTGCAATTAAACAGAATTTCAAGAAATCTTGAAATAAGAATTCCATTTCTACCTAAGTTTATTCGTATGTTTGTTTGAGTGACGTAAGTAGGTATTAATCTGCGGTCATCGTTGATTTGAGGTTCAAGTAGAAACAGTTTTATCATTTTCGTAGTCATTCAGAACATTAGCTAATATAATTTTAACCCAACAAAGGCACACAAGGAATTGCATGTAAACATGCTACATGTGTACTATGTCTTTAACTAGAGGGCGTGAACGTCGCAGAGTTGCCTTGAAAAGGTGACGATAAGATTGACGACAGTTAATTTGTTCGGTGACAGCGACGTGAGCAGGCTGATGTGTTGTTTCACTGGCTAGTTTGGATAAAATCATATTTTCCAATAAAATCTAGAAAGGAAATTATTATTGGTAAGAGTTCTGTGAAATTTCATGTTTTTAATTGGCTGAGAAAGATGTAATCACTTATTTACTGAAGTTTTTAAAGGTGAGAAAAACAGAAAGACCGACAGAGAGAACAAGAAGTACCTCAATTGCACACTGACAGCCACACACAAAATAACAAATAATATACCGGAGGAAATGAAGTGAACGGCGAGGAGAATGATATAGTAATGAGGGGATTATATTTTAGTCGATATTTTATTATTCTATATCTAATGTGACTGTGTGAGGTATTATACATCAGATTAAAGTTTTACATTTTGTTTCCTCTCTGCGGTTTACGTGCCATCCTTTTGGAACCACAAGCGTACGTTCTTGAGAATTTGACGAAAATGCGTCCGGAAAAACTTGCGCTCGTCCTTTTAACAGTGATAGTCATGGTGGAAGGTAAGCGTAATTTTTCTGTTGTGGTTGGTACGGTAATGTACGTTTAAGTTTCAAGATTCATTAACGCAGATTAATCTCTCAGAAGCTTTTGTGTATATATATGCATATATATATATATATATATATATATATATATATATATATATATATATATATATATATATATATATATATATATATATATATACCTCTACTTTACATTTACACATTTCGTGTTTTTTATACTATGCATTCAATTAATACCTCTAATTTAAATTTAGATTTAAGTAAATAAATTACAGTTTTACTCGAACTTTTACATGTGACAGGTGTTAAAACATCAAACATTGGATACCCATGTAGTCCTCCTAGTATACCATCGAAAGTTCCAACAGACAGCAACACAGATGTGTCTTCCTCTATTACAGAGGATGCTGAAACCACACCCAGTAAGTATAGATTTCTGCTTCACTTTGTAGCCAATTAAGAATTATAGTTGCGAAAGCAGCTAATAGCAAGGATAAAGTGAAAACTTGTAAGATAGAAAATAATACAGGGGGGAGGTTTATTGCAGCATTCTAGCAGTATTCTACAACAGAATTAACAAGGAAATCTATGATCCCCTTTCTGACGTCGAATGACATTTGGTTTTCTCACTACAATAATATTATGTTTACATTAGCAAAGGTAACACATTCGACAGTACAACAGATCATAACAGACATATAAATAACTTAATATGATGATCGATATGACGGTAACGATGATGATTTGTTAAGATGTTCTTATATTATTTTATTTTGCTAAAAATGAATATTTACAATCAAGGTTGCAATTGTTTATTTTGTTATTATGCATGCAGTTTTTGTTCAAATAACACCTCACGATTTAACAGCTAAATATTTTTTCGTTCTTTCATATTTAAAGGACTGACGCCAATGATGATTCGGAACAATGTTCTTATTTTATTTTGTTATATTTGAATATTTATCTTCAAGGTTGCAACTCTTTAATTGTTGCTGGAAAGAACTATTCTATGGCAAAGAATGCCTGTGGAGAAATTGGAGGGAAAATGTTCGGTTATGAGCATGTGCAGTCCAATAAAACAGCAGAGGTAAGCACGGATGATTAATGTGGCGATACATTAAAACCCAAAATCCTGTCTCTGTTGTTGTTGTTTTAGTTATCATTATGACTGGCCTAACTAGGTGTGCTTACATGGGATTGGTAAAAGAGAGGAAGAAGGGATTGGAGCCAATGAACCTACACAGAGTGTCTTGGAATCTTCTGTAAAGTTCAAATATATGTAGAATGTCATTATAAATAAAATTTATTCATACAACTAGTATCTCCACCTCTTATAGTTTGCCCCTTCCAAACTTTTAAACACCTACTGGTATAATGGAAAGGCCAATTTATTGGCTTGTATATAAACAACTTAATATGTCAGAATTTTCACAGACATTATTAGCTCTTAGGGTCTCAATTTAACATGTATTATATCTACCATATATATATTTTATATTACTCTTAGTCTAAGACACACATCTGTTTCTCGTCAGTGTAATATCAGTAACTTGTGATTGTAGTTTAACCGATATTTTATTCTTTCATCCAGGAGACATTCAGGGATCTGATGAGTTCACATGCAGAATCTTCTTCCTGTCGTTTTGTGTGGGTTGATATTATTCGAAAAGATGATAATCAATTCAAATGGAGTGACGGTCCCGACTTTGTCGATAGTGATAGGTATGTATTAGGCTAGCCTAAGTCTCAATCCGTTTTTGTGTTCCATACCAAAGACTGCTCAGCCTAAATCCCATTGTTCAATATTAATATGTATAGTCTAAGTAGGTATGGCCTACAGCGATATTATTACCACCAGGTACATGTATTTACAAAGGCACCATCATTTTTGCACGTACCATGTTTTGAACAGCTACAGCGGACAAAATATATCAGGCTAGTTCGTTGATTTTCAATTTAACATGAAAGAATTGTCCTGCTAGAAATGTATTTTATGAACAACATATTTGAACTAATCTGATGAAGTTTATGGAACGCCAAACGGACAACACCGAGGACGACATAAGGAACGCTAATAGGTTACAGGATGCATAACAAATAATTAAAATTATACACTATAATAAAAATGTAAAAGCTAATTTTTATTGTTTTGGCCGAGAAGAAGATCATTTCCTATTGTCCGGTAGCAGCAGTGTGTTGATTTTACTGCCGAAAATAAAGTGGATCTGTAACGACGTGTATAACGATTGTAGTAATTTAACTGCAAACCATCTTCATCATCTCCATCTTTCATCAATTTGAAAGGAGTATTTTAGTTGAACAGTTGTTGCTTTTGTTATTTCTGCAGTTGGTGGGGTAATTATGAACCTAATGACCATGCAGACTCGCAGTGGTGTGTGGCAAGTTATCGAGGTGGCAACTGGAAGCTTCATGACGTACGATGTACCAGAAGCGTTCAACTTTGTACTATGTGCATGGATGCATGGTGCAACTCCGGCTAATCTAATTATACTGATAAATTTAAAATTACATTGGATTATTTAAAATATTCCCTTTCTGCGATAAATGAAGATATTTTCATTTGTACGTTTCTATACACAGTTTTATTGGTATATAAAGTGGTCAATTGATGTTATTAAATTAACATGTTATGATCAAATAACAATCATTTCATGTTTAAGTTAATTTCTCTCCCTCTTTTTTTTTTTTGGACGTAGATCTATTGAAAATGCTGCTATTTATCCCTGTTCAATTTCTGTGCTCTCTTATACTCTTGAAACACAATCTCATTTGCGAATATCTTGACAAACGGAAGAAATAAGTATGAGTCACAAAGTTACAGTTGTAGCTTGTTACAATGGGGGGGGGGGGGGGGTGGGAGGGACAATCCTTATCGAAAAGATCCTGCAGGATGGCGGGTATATAAAGCAGAATAATATGAGTAAAACTCAAAGAGGTGTAAAATAGATAAGCAAATTATTCAGAATGGAAACATAAAAAAGCAACCTACAACCAGCCAGGGAAATGGATTTGACTACACTAACTGTCCCAGTCCTGGCAAACAGCGAACCAGGAGTAACTAACCACGAAAGTAAAACACTCACTGGAAGTAAACTTTACTAGTCTCTAGCTAACGGGTTCAAAGAGTGAGTTCCCCTCCCTCTGCCAGACCCCACGGTCCTCACAGTTTATGCAGTCTAACTTATGAAGAGAGGGTTTTAGCCCAAATTTCTTGGTAGGAGGTCCGTTATGAGGTGAACGAGGAGAAATGTGTCTTGTACATCCATTTTTGGAAATAATAATGTCATCATGAAGTGTGGGGGTGGAGGGTGGGATTGCCTGCTTCAAGAAACTTCTTAGTAGATATGAGTTGTAAACACCCTATGAGGTATGCATGAGGTATTGCTAGGAGCTAGGCGGGTATGGCATATGCCATGTAATACAGTGATGTACATAAACCTTGTAAAAGGGTTATGTAAACCTTTTGCTCTAAATTGTATTCTATTTATACTTAATAGTTTTTGTTTTCCTACATACGAATATTGCTGTTATGACTTAACTATAATAACTAATTTCTAAATTTTAATTGAGTGTACCTAAAGATGGTTAGAGAAGGAAGTAGTGAGCGTTTTAGGAAACACCTTACTGTGTGTAATAACAACATGAATGGTAAACGAGAAGTTTTCATGACCATGTTATTAATATATGTATATCAGAGATTATATATTAGATTACAACTTGGTCTATGAGATCTAATCTGATCATGCCCTTTGGCTCTACACGGATATGTCATGTGGGTGAAAACTGTTAATAGTCTATACTTTAATAGTGTTAATAGTCTATACTACCACGTTGGGTAAAGAATTTAACCAGCATTCGTGTAAGCGCAGTATAACAGCAAAGGTTTGGCTTTTTATCCTGTTTTGCACGTGTAAAATCTTTGAGTTTTATATCATGTACAATGCGTGTCCTTTCAGTATTTATTTTCATCGTTAAAGAAACACAGAATGTAGTTTAGATAGAAGATGGTGTCACTCAATAAACGGAATGTAAGTTATCAGACTTACTAACTCAATTGGAGCCTTTTCTTTCTCGTCTATTTATCGACCCTTTTTTGAGTTAAACACCCTAGCCAATTATATTCATGGGATCCCATTAAAAGATACTTAAGACTTGTAATTATTTATCAAACGTTTTCTAGTTATATGTCAAGGTGGACTTATTTATCGAGTATATAGCTTTAGTCAAAGTTAATATACCTTACGTCTAATATTACTCCGAGCAATAATCCCATGTTTAAACGCCAAAGAATATGCATATTTATGAGTGACAGTGAAGGAGATTGATTGATTGATTGATGATGATGATGATGATGATGATGATGATGATGATGATGATGATGATGATGATGATGATGATGATGATGATGATGATGATGATGATGATGATGATGATGATGATGATGATGATGATGATTAGAAATATTTGTTCTGCCTATCACATAAGGTACATCTTAACTGCAATACATTGGAAAGTCCTGTGTGTCCGTGCGTTTACGTGCACATTTGCTTAATCATGTAATTGTATACGAATTCGCTGCAAGTAATCATATTGTCTAACATATGCGTGTGCTGGCGCGCGCACTTGTACTGGTATTCAGCGTTTGTGTATATGAGAACGGCACGGGTCATGAATCGAGCGCCTTCAGTTTCACTAGTGAAGGTTGCAAGTCAATCTCATGTTTCCCATTGGAGTTCCCCTTTGACCTCAATTACCATGGTACCACATATTTTGTAGAAGGTGACATGTCCAGCACAACTGTATAGCTTGAAAGTTAATTCAATGATTCCCCCCTGCAGTTATACTACATGATGTCATGTCACTCAGGAGACACATCGTCATATCACCCACCAAGTTTGAAGTACACGAGCCGTCCCAACCAGACCTCAAAATGGATCTTCCTTTACATTTTCCTTTATGATATCATCATCGCCATAATCATTATCATCATCATTATCACTGTAATCATTATCATTATTATTCTTATTATTATCATCATCATCATTAAGATCTTGATCATCATGATCATGTTAATGATGATGATCATCACTATAATCATATTATCATCATTATTACCTGTAATCATGGTCATAATCATTCTTTTTTATCGTCATGATCATGATCATAATCATTATCATCATCATAATTATCATCATCATCATCATCATCATCATCATCATCATCATCATCATCATCATCATCATCATCATCATCATCATCATCATCATCATCATCATCATCATCATCATCGTCATTATTATCATCATCACCATCATCATCCTCATTAACATCATCACCATTATCATTGGCATTATCATCATCACACCACAAAGAATGTTATGAAATGTTTCTAGTTAGGTTGTATTATATTTATTATCAATTCAGAGATGTGCGTTGACTTCATACGGTATACAATGATGTTCAGTAACACGTTAATAAAGTAATACACAGTGCAAAGGCGAAGTACATTCTTTTTGACGAAAACATTGTTTAAGCTTCCTTATAAAATATCCTTCATTCCTAAAACACAAGACAACATGCATGTATTTTGAGCGTAACGTTGTGCATTTAAGGAGGAGTTGGGAACAAACTTGGCTGTATTAAACTATCAAGGACCGCCATATGCTTAAAATGCACATTATAATATTGTCGAATCAGTTTAATTAAAATTAATTAATACTTAAATGTCTATGTTAATGGTCTGAATTATATTTCACATTATAATTTGAAAGATATTTCATTATTACATTGACAACTATAAATAGCTACGAAGGGACTTCGTGAACGTCACCAGGATTCTTCCTCGTTCATCAGTTCAAAATATATGTAACTTTGGCTGTCAGGAATACGATTCTCTACATACCATGAGTTAATTCTAAACATTTATTTATATTAGGACTTGAATTTGTTGTGTCTTTATGAAATGCTTTAGGTTTTTGATCTTTATCCTTTGATTATTTACCCTGTGACGATTGTAGTCCCTGAAGCATTTCAATATAGGCGTACTACCATACGTCTTACATCTGTCGTACCTTCTGGTCTTATTATAAATATATGTTTGAGATAACAGCAAAACTCTGAGACCCCATAAAAAAAGACAGAATCTTACTCCTTTGGGATGTATCATGCTTTCAAAGTCATGTCAGAGGCTGACATTTTGTCAAATTAAATCTGTGATTTCAAAAGTACCATTTGAAGGTAAAACCATTTGCTTGTTGAACACAAGATTTGTGTTAATGAATCCAATATTAGGTTTGGTCATATTCACAAAAAAAAATCTATATTACAGAAGTAGCATTTTGGTAAAACTCACATCTATGAAGTTTTACTTAGCAGCATAGTAAATAAACAATAACATAAAAAATACTATCACAAGTAACTCGATGATATAATACTTAGATCTCTAGCTTTTCTCTGGTTTCCACTATTGTCATTAAATCAATGTATCGTACAAAAGGAAAACGATTTCTGTTAGAAAAGCGAGTTTATCACATAAACCAATATGAGCGGTAACTGTTATGTACGAATATGATTCACTTTGTAAAGCAAGCAGCTTCCATTGAATATGTTAATTCAGGTTATAACGATATCCACTGTATTTACATCTATTTAACTGTAAATCGCTCATGAAAAGGTTTAATAGACGCTTGACTATTCAAACATTATAAAAATCTTTTCGTTCTTAAAGAATACAAAAATAAAGGAAGACATAAAGAGAGAGAAGAAAGAAAGAAAAAAAGAAAGAAAGAAAGAAAGAAAGAAAGAAAGAAAGAAAGAAAGAAAGATAGATATATAGAGTGAAAGAAAGAGATAAATAAGGAGAAACAGAACAAAAGACACAGCAAGCAGCAGTCTCATAAAGTGAATATTAATAAAGAAAGGTAATTAGAAAACGTGGCTTAGGAGTGAAGAGTTCGAACGGAAATTAAATATAAAATACTAAAAGCGTTACTTTCTGAGAAAATTATGCACAGACAGATATCGCTAGAGAATAGATTACTTTATTTCTTATTTGATGTTCATATTACAAATAAAGATGAATAATAGCAGACAATATCGCTTAGTTATTGTTTTAGAATCATATGTGAGAAGCACTGTTCAGTATGTCACACTTCATAGGGTTGTTAATGTCTTGCACTATTCAATCGAATGGTTCTGTGAAGGTGTATATGCATATTATAATAATAATAATAATACGTGGTTAGTGATGAAGCCAACACAAACTGCTAACCGGTCTGTAACAGAATCACCGTCGACAGGAAGTTGTTCCTATCAAATAATCCTCGTTCTGACTTTTTCCAAACATACCAACGAAAAAGAGCAATGGTTCTGGTTGGTTAATATGGTATCATGTGATTATCACTCATGATGTGTTGTTCATTCAGTAACGGTATAGTATGCTCATGAACCTATGGTGTGTTTCATCAGCAGCGTATGCTAAGCGTACATGCTACAAACCATTATACCAGGGAATTATGACAATGTGGTGTTGCTAGGCAACAGATCAAGATAGCCTTAACAAGTTAACCAATCCACTAGATGTAGTTCTATACTGATGCCCATGCATAAATTCAATAATGGGACTAATTAGTTTAACTTACACACAATTATGTCTGTACTGTGGCATCAATAAATGCAATAGGATTGTTAACAAAGCATTAGAAAATGTTCAAATACAAATGGTGTTGAATATCATCCAATGGGGGCTTTATTGTTTACATGAAGTTAAAAGAAGATAATTTGGTTGAGTTATTAGAATTTGAAATCCAATGAATTAATATTAAACATTTAGAACTGTATACTGATGAACCCATTTCATCGTTCCTTAAGTCTTAGCTTTTCTCAGAGTTTTAACATGATAAAAGAATTATTCACACACTCAGCTTTCTTGGATTCATAATTAATAATATATAAGTAAATTAAGTCACTAAAGTCAGGCGCTTTATGACGGTATAGAGTGCCAAACATCCGACTTCTAGCTTTCGGGTTTCATGCCCAACCAGAGAATCAGATTCTGAAGACATCATATTCAAAATATGCTTCTGTGGAGTGTCATTGAGCGGAGACCTACATAAGATAAGGTATACCTGTTTTAGAAACTTACAAACTGGGGTTTGGTTCAGCTAGTTGCTTGTTCTCCCACATCATGATCCATTGTGGTGCCGTCACTTTCCTCAGTATTCGCAAGTGAGTAGATGCTGTGTTACACGCTACTCCATCGGATGGGGACGTTAAGTGAGAGCCGGTCCCATGAGGAGGAGTTAATAAACGTCAAAAACGTGTTTGGTTTTCTTTCTCATATAAAAATAATTTATTGACATAAAGAAAATAATAGCGTTACAATCAAAACATAAACAGCTAAAGGAAAACTTGGCAGTTAAGCGAGTTACTTTGCGTCACATTTTGACAGACAAATTAACAACATGATTATTAAAGTAAAGTAACTTTTGAAGACCGTGTGTCAGTATAATGTCACAGCCAACCCGAGTCCTGTATTGTGATTCATTTTCACCAAGTAATAAATTGATTACCTTGGTTTACAAAACAACTCACCATCAGATAACCATATCTAGAATAATAGAGTTGACAAAACAAAATGGTGCGATAGGGCGTCGACGTTGTAATGGAGAGTACTTGTGTACGTGGTGTTACATTTTCTGGCTGCTGTCGACCATATCCCTTTAAATGTATCGTTAACATCTTTACAGTATTGGTCCACGGATACAGAACTAACATTTAGGCAATTATGTTATATACTGTAACTTTACCTTTGGTAATCAAAGTACTGAGTCCAAGGTGATCGACCTTTGTTTTCTGAATGAAAAGTGGGATCAGAGGTGGCGGGCGATGATGCAGTCTGGGGGGGGGGGGCGGGGAGGGGGAGGGGAGAACACATCTTCGGAAGGCAGTAAGTGGAACATGTAAGTTGGATTCGATTGGGTAAAACACAAATGACAAATAGTGCTTCTCCATTTTAGGTTTTTGCTACCACTGGTGGAGGGGAAGGAGTTATTCCCAAAGTACTCCCTGTTCCACCGCCCCTGATTGGGATGATGACGAACGCTGAAAGATGTATATTCATGATACTAAAATGTACTGTGGTTAAAATTGCACAATCAACCGACCAAGGATTTGAAAGCTAAACGACCAACATCTCGAATGGTTTCCAATGAGATTAATATTATGTTTTTTTTCTCAATTCAATGGCTACAACGTAATATGAGATTATGCTTTCAAAATTTTACATGCATGCATATAACGTGGCTCTGTAATAAATGTAAGCACGTGTGTAATTATATCAGCATACTATTTCCAATGAACGGCAACGCTTATATTTGTTTTGTTTTAGGTTCATAGAGCTAGGCGTCAAAGAAATCTACACAAAAGTAGTTTGTTTTACCATTGTGTCAATTTTTAACATTCGGAGAACAATCAATCTGTCTCTTTCACTTATTTACCTCTCGGAAGGAAAAGTACATAAATGAGCTATCACCAGTTTATAAGAACCACATTAACATCAGTGACAAGGCCTGTTTTATTCCACAAGGTTGTTTGAATTGTTTATAATTTACAAAATTTAATGAAAACGTTCGGTCTCTGGCAGCACTGAATCAGATGTACTTGTACTTTTAAATACGAGGTGTACACAGTGCGAAGACTTACGATAGTTTTATGTTATCGCTTAATATGAACAAAACCCGTTGACATCCAATTAGTTTTCTACCGCTTTGGATATAAAAGGATCAATTTATTTCCCAAGAAAAGTAAACAAATAATAGACGACAACAATTGATTCTTAACACTTTGTATTGCCCGACTAGAAGGTACCGACTGAGGTATTATTAAAAGCCAACAAAAATCAGTCGCGTTAGCTATAGGCTAGCTGAAGAAAGCAATGTAAATAACTACCTTGCAGGTCACTCTATTGTTTTAACGGCGGGCTATGTATTAGTTGTCCTTATGCGCCTGATCTGTATATCGTCTAGGTCTCGCACCACAATTAATTGTTCCCATGACTTACACACTATACTCACTCACTTTCAAGACAAGCCAAAGCATAAATAGGAGTTTTCAACTGGTATATCCTACCCACCACACTATAGCTGAGATCTTGACCTATGATGGCATTTTCAAACTTTTATATCATGACCCTTACGATTTTGAGCTAGAAGAGGAGCAACTTGAGCATACTGAACCCCGACCCTTCCATTTGCTCGCTCGGAGTAATATCAACATTTAACCAGAGGAGTCTGGGAGGGGCGGGGGGGGGGGCGGAGGGTAGAGCACAAGTGGAACATTTGAGTTGGATTCGATTGTGTAAAACACAAAATCACCTCAACACGCCACGATAGAAGGAAACCTCTGCAGTGCATTCTGTTTTACCAGCTTCCTTTTAACTTTTCACACAAATGACTAATAGTACTTCTCCATTTTAGGTTTTTGCTACCACTGGTGGAGGGGAAGGAGTTATTCCCAAAGTACCTCCTGCTCCACCGCCCCTGATTGGGATGATGACGAACGCTAAAAGATATATACTCAGGATACCAAAATGTACTGTGGTTAAAATTGCACAAACAGCCGAACAAGGATTTGAAAGCTAAACGACCAACATCGCGAATGGTTTCCAATGAGATTAATATGATGTGTTTTTTTTTTTCAAATCAATGGCTACAACGGAATATGAGATTATGTTTTCAATATTTTATAATGCATGCATATAACGTGGCTCTGCAATAAATGTAAGCACGTGTGTTATTATATATAAGCACACTATTACTAATGAACGGCAACGGTCATATTTGTTTTGGTTTTAGTTCATAGAGCTACGCGTCAAAGAAATCTACAGATAAGTAGTTTGTTTTACCATTGTGTCAATTTTGAACTTTCGGAGAACAATCAATCTGTCTCTTTCACTTATTTACCTATTGGAAGAAGAAGTACATAAATGAGCTATCACTAGTTTATAAGAACCACATAAAAATCAGTTACAAGGCCTGTTTTATTCCATAAGGTTGTTTGAATTGTTTATAATTTACAACATTTAATAAAAACGTTCGGTCTCTGGCAGCACTGAATCACAAGTACTTGTACTTTAATATACAAGGTGTACACAGTGCGAAGACTTAAATAGTTTTATGATATCGCTTAATATATGAATAAAACCCGTTGACATTTAATTAGTTTCTACCGCTTTGGATATAAAAGGATCAATTTATTTCCCAAGAAAAGCAAACAAATTAGAGACGAAAACGATTGATTCTTAACATTTTGTATTGCCCGACTATAGAAGGTACCGACTGAGGTCTTACTAAAAGCCAACAAAAATAAGTCGCGTTAGCTATAGGCTAGCTGAAGGAAGCAATGTAAATAACTACCTTGCAGGTCACTCTATTGTTTTAACGGCGGGCTATGTATTAGTTTTCCTTATGCGCCTGATCTGTATATCGTCTAGGTCTCGCACCACAAGTAATTGTTCCATTGAATTACACACTAAACTCACTCACTTTCAAGACATGCCAAAGCAAAGATAGAAGTTTTCAACTGGTATATCCTACCCACCACACTATAGTTGAGATCTTGACCTATGATGGCATTTTCAAACTTTTATATCATGACCCTTACGATTTTGAGCTAGAAGAGGAGCAACTTGAGCATACTGAACCCCGACCCTTCCATTTGCTTGCTCGGAGTAATATCAACATTTAACCAGAGGAGTCTGGGAGGGGCAGGGGGGGGGGGGCGGAGGGTAGAGCACAAGTGGAACATGTGAGTTGGATTCGATTGTGTAAAACACAAAATCACCTCAACACGCCACGATAGAAGGAAACCTCTGCAGTGCATTCTGTTTTACCAGCTTCCTTTTAACTTTTCACACAAATGACTAATAGTACTTCTCCATTTTAGGTTTTTGCTACCACTGGTGGAGGGGAAGGAGTTATTCCCAAAGTACCTCCTGCTCCACCGCCCCTGATTGGGATGATGACGAACGCTAAAAGATATATACTCAGGATACCAAAATGTACTGTGGTTTAACTTGCACAAACAGCCGAACAAGGATTTGAAAGCTAAACGACCAACATCGCGAATGGTTTCCAATGAGATGAATATGATGTGTTGTTTTTTTTTTCAAATCAATGGCTACAACGGAATATGAGATCATGTTTTCAATACTTTACATGCATGCATATAACGTGGCTCTGCAATAAATGTAAGCACGTGTGTAATTATATGTAAGCACACTATTCCCAATTAACGGCAACGGTTATATTTGTTTTGGTTTTAGTTCATAGAGCTACGCGTCAAAGAAATCTACAGATAAGTAGTTTGTTTTACCATTGTGTCAATTTTGAACTTTCGGAGAACAATCAATCTGTCTCTTTCACTTATTTACCTATTGGCAGAAGAAGTACATAAATGAGCTATCACTAGTTTATAAGAACCATATAAAAATCAGTTACAAGGCCTGTTTTATTCCATAAGGTTGTTTGAATTGTTTATAATTTACAACATTTAATAAAAACGTTCGGTCTCTGGCAGCACTGAATCACAAGTACTTGTACTTTAATATACAAGGTGTACACAGTGCGAAGACTTACGATAGTTTTATGATATCGCTTAATATATGAATAAAACCCGTTGACATGTAATTAGTTTTCTACCGCTTTGGATATAAAAGGATCAATTTATTTCCCAAGAAAAGCAAACAAATGAGAGACGAAAACAATTGATTCTTAACATTTGGAATTGCCCGACTATAGAAGGTACCGACTGAGGTATTACTAAAAGCCAACAAAAATCAGTCGCGTTAGCTATAGGCTAGCTGAAGGAAGCAATGTAAATAACCACCTTGCAGGTCACTCTATTGTTTTAACGGCGGGCTATGTATTAGTTGTCCTTATGCGCCTGATCTGTATACCATTTAGGCCTCGCACCACAATTGTTCCATTGACTTACACACTAAACTCATCACTTCTAAGACCTGCCAGAGCATAGATAGATGTTTTCAACTGGTATATATTACCACCACACAATAGCTGAGATCTTGACCTATGATGGCACTTTCAAACTTTTATATCATGACCGTTACGATTTTGAGCTAGAAGAGGAGCAACTTGAGCATACTGAACCCCGACCCTTCCATTTGCTCGCGCGGAGTAATATCAACATCTTACCAAAGATAGTCTAAAATAGTTTATATCACCTTCGATCCTCCTTATTTACACATCATCTGTACTTTAAATTATGCTCTTTTATATAAAGGCAGAACAAACAATGACAGTAACTGATAACATGCTTAAACAAGCTTTACCTTACTTTTACCTCTTTTCTATGACTTTTCGAGCGCATGAACACTACTTTAATTGTGGTGCGGTACCTTTACAGATCTCTGAAGTACAGTGCACGATTGCGTGAAAGCGCTCTTAAGGATGCAAACACGCCTGATGAACTTGCATAAGGACTCGATGGATGATTCCTATGATGCAGTTTTGCAGAGCGGAAAAGGGGATTTAGGTACCACACCACAATTAAGTGCTCCCATTGACTTACACACTAACCTCGTCAATTTCCAAGGATGATAGAGCATAGATAGAAGTTTCAACTGACATGTCCTACCCACCATACGATAGCTAATGGATTGGACTATCATAAAACGTTCAACATTTGTCACCATGATCGTTTAGATTTTGAGCTAGAACAACTTAAAACTTATCAAAGTGCTCCCCTTCCCATCTGCCAGCTGTCGCTGCTGAATCTTCTTGTTTCACCCCATGTTTTCTAAATACGTCAAATCACCCTCAATTCTCCAGATTCTTAGACCATTAGTAGTTTTTACATCCTCTTCAACGTCCAAGCATCAAAAAGAATGGTGATGACTCAGAAAATGCAAAAACAATCAACTCAGTAGGACACTTTCGGATATTTTCCGACAATGGTTAACCTATCAGACGGACGTGCTCTACTATAATTGTGGTGCGATACCTTTTAAAAAGCACAAGTTATTGTGCTTAAAACAGGTAGATTAACCATAAAATACGAAAATATATTACAAAGATTTTCTTATGACAAACGAAATTGTATCTGCTACTATTGATCAACTCATGGTACATTTATTATCTGCAGTAAGAGACTGCGATTGTTAAGTTTCGCGGAACTGGACTCAATCGATATGACAGCGCCCTCTAATAATTTTGAGGGCCAGCTGGACACATTTTGACAATTTGAAAATTTTGTAAGGTTTTATTCCTCATCATATTTTCTCAAAGTTTGGCAAAATCGAACATCTGTCTAGTCTTTCGAAATTCATATAAATTAATCAAAAATTCCTCTTTCCTTAATGTATTTGATATAATTAGTTCTTAAAACTTCCCACTTGATACAAAAAGACATTTGATTAAATAAAAATGTTTTTTTTGGGGGGTTTGGTTAATGCTTCAAAAAATGATGCAAATTAAGTAGGGCGATCTTGTCCTTATTTGTTCCCAATGGATACAAAAGGACATTTTTATTACGAAAATGTAATCGTCATTTTACTTTATGCGCCTATTAACGCTTAACATTCAGATGAATTTCATTTAAAGTTCGAATAGAAGTCAAAATTGACCTTTAAAATCCCGTATATGAATACTGACAAAAAATTGGGAAATATCCTCTTTAATATTGTAATGCTATAGCATTATCAGTTTCTTTTCATTTTTGCCACAATTGAGACTTTTCTATTTTTTTCGAAATAATGTAAATGTAGAAGGGCGCTCTTCTATTATATACCAGGCATTATGTTGTTCTTATTTGTTCCAAATTGATACAAAAGGACATATTTGGTTTCGATGATAATCGTAAAATATGCAGGCGTTGAATGTGTGTATGTGTGTGCACACTTGGGTGTGTGTTGTGGCAAGTTCCTAGTGACCAGGGGTTAACTGTAATTAAGGTTTGTAAGAAGGCCTTGATACAAGACTGTAAACCACTGTAGAACGATATTATATATATATATATATATATATATATATATATATATATATATATATATATATATATATACATATATACATATATATATATATATATATATATATATATATATATATATATATATATATATATATATATATATATATATATATATATATATATACATTGTATGCTCTGGAGCGACGTGCTGAAGCATACGAAACTACGTTCGACAGAATTTCATTTGATTCTACGGATGTCCACGAGCTTATTTGCAATTGCCAACAGCCTCCTTTTCTTATGAGGCATAACGCACATGTAATCGAATAGGCTGGTCTGGTCGGTGGGAGGCATGGTAGATTATAAAACAGGTTTCCACAATTTGGCCTGTAGTAACTGTAGTAAATGACCTTTGACCTCCACCAAAAACAATAGGCTTCTTTTAATCATTGTAGTTCACTTACGCAGCCAAATAAGAGATTGGTCCAAGCTTCCCGTCTTAGGATATCGTCTTTACAAGCAAGGCTTCACGCACACACACACCCACGCATACGCACATACACACGCACGCACACCCACGCGCGCTCAATCTTGTTTTCTATTATATTAGCTACAACCGATGACATTTCCCTTTATTCTAATATTTTGTCTAGACAACCAATGACTATTGTTCTCCATTGTTCGACAGCTAGTGACAGGAATTTCTCTCTTGTCCAATGTCACCAGTAGTGAGGCCTAGGCATGCCCACACACATACACACACAGTAGAGATCCTCATGAGGGGCACCATTCTATATGAACTAATTACGGTACCACATATGAATTTCAACCAAAGTATATAGTGGACAAACACCCTGAGGCGACAGGCAACACATGCATATACACCCATATTCATACACACTCAAATGACATTATGTTCTCCCTTTTCCTTGTGACTTCGACCAAAAAAATTTTGTAAAAAAAATGGAATGATTTCGTCTTCTCATGAATAGTCCGTAAAAGTATCCGTACATTTTGACCACATATTTTTAAAGTTGGTTTCTTCGTAGTTGTGAGTAGGCCTATATTTCGACTACATGATACCTTATATGGAAAGATAATCATGCAATGAAGAAATATTTCTCCTCTTTAGTACATATTTTAATTATGGTAAAATATGATAGAATAATGAATTTTGTGTTGATATGTCATGTTAGGCCGAGCTTACCTTACCCGTGTTATTTTGTAACATCAGGTTCACGGTTTCAATTTTCGAAGGTATGTTTTGCGTTTTCTTCCGACAAAGTTGGGACACAAATTCTACGGTGTCTCTTAAGTGTCAAATTACTTGATATGTGAGATAGCGCACTAAGAAGATGTGTTAGTTTTGATGAAACTATCCGAGTTCGACGAGCACCGGTGTTCACCATAAGGCGAGCTAGGCGACAAACCCGCAAAATGTTACCGACATCTATGCAGAAACTGAATGAGCTATATACTTTACGTAAAGGATATGCAATGTCCCTAAATTCTTACCTTGTACCGAGCTGGGAATATAGGCTATATATATTTATATGCCCATGCAAGTGGAGGGGCGGCAGAGCTGTGTGTGTATACAAAGCGTGGTGACCGTCACCGCTGTCGGGCGATCGATGTTTCGGCGTTATTCAAGGGGGGGGGGGGGCGCATGCCTCCACTGTCAGTCGTGGAAACATGTAGCAGGAGGATTTTTTTTTTACATTTCGAGTCCGCGAAGAATTTGTCCACGCCCGGGCACATATCTTCAGGCGTGTGTGGCGTACGCCCCCAGAAATTCAAGAGCATATCAATTCTTTATGGCACAATATACCACACTTACATCATTTCAGTTTGAAATATGACTCATAGTTGCATCACTTACAACCTGTGGAGTTGACACGGACGTGATTTTGGAATGGTTTACTTCAAGCAAGGCTAAAAGAAATTATGATTTGCCAACGTCTTGCCCGGTAGCAAATCTCAACGAATTAGAATCAATGTAACATTTTCTGAAAGATAACTCTATCTCTCCAAATCGTTTCAAGGAAATCGATAGTCACTATTGCAGGGGAGTAACAGTGCTGTAGAAATTACAATCTGAAATGACTGAGTTACCGTAAGCATATATAGTTTGTTATGCACATTGAATACGGGAGTCTACTTAGTGGATAACATGAGTCTTTCTCTTTAATTCCACCCCCCCCCCCTCTCCTGCAAGGCCGGTCTTAAACAGTCTTTGAATGTGATAAAAGTTAGATAAGTGGAAGGATAACTGTTTAAACAAATCATTATTACGTTTCAAGCTAGAAAACAAAGACAGTCTTAATAAGGAAAATGGCAAGTTGAATTTGAAGGTCTCTGATGGAACAAAACGCTAAAGATGTTTCTCTCTCTCTCCTTAATTAGTGCATTGTTGCACGGGAAAGAGGAAATGGCTTTGATATGCACACGTTTGCATTTGGACCTACTTAAAGACCTAATGTATTATCTATATATGCCTCAGAATACATCTTTGAGGTCTAAGACATTATTTTTTTTTTCTGTTCTAGATATTCCAACTCAGTACAATTTCAATTATATTATATATTCATTTGCCTTTGTCGTTTACCTCCATTTCATTTAACAGTCTGTTCAAAGTATCCGGCTGTAGGAATCACAAATGACTCAACATCCTTGTTAGGAGTCTTTTACCCTCCACTGACACTTCCCGACCCAAGGGGAATATTAAATGTGGTAAACCCCGGTGTAAGGTCTGTCTTCACTTGACCACGGACCCTGACATTCAGCTCTCTCCTTCAGGGGTGTGTTTACATCCAGGTCCATACGATTGTGACACTTCTTTTGTGATATATATTATCACTTGTGTTATCTGTCATAATATACAATACATTGGCCAAACCCCCACTCCTTTTCACAAAGGCACAATCAGACTCAACAAAACCAGTTTCCAGTGGCTGAACATTTTAATCTTCCACAACACAATATCGACTGTCTGAAGTTTGCCATAATCCTGGGTAATTTGTCTGACCATAATAAAAGAAACTTGAAGGAAGTCGAATTGATCTTTAAAGTACGTTCACACTGTCATGGTCTCAATAGGGATATGGCTTTTCTTTCCGGGTTCAAGCACTTTTAGCAGTCTGGGGCTTACGGTAGACTAACGTGATTTCAATCACTCTTTTTACACATGACGAAGGACCAGGGTGTCCGGAAATTTGTGTAGCGTGTAGTTATATATATTCTATCCTAAATATTATGTTGGATTTAAAGGCATTACATGTCTCATTTTTCAACCAACTTTTTACTTTTTATACAGACAATTTAGCTATTTGCATCAAAAGTTTATTTGAAAATTCTTTCCGGAATTTCGCAACTATTTCTGGAATTAAGTAAAGCACACTGAAAATAACACAAGAACATATTTTAATTCCAAAACAAGCTGAAGTCTACTTTAATTTTATTACCAATGCACTCAGTTTTGTTTATTTAATGGTACACTTTTGACCCCCCCCCCCCCACAACTTGTCGGTGCTGTTTGGCTGGCCCCTGCTCCTCCATATCCGCTCCGCTGCCCGGACTGCTCTCAAACAAACGCAAAAAGAGGAAAATCAGTTTGAGAGGCACGACTCTAGATGATAGTACTGCATATCAAATATGCCTATGTGATTTTCTCTCCTTGTTAACTTATGAATTATTCATAAACCGATTGCGGAACACGAAGTACACGTAATACCGCACAAACAATACTTCAGCAAAGACATACAAAAAGAGGGCGTTCAACGATTTGATTTATTTGTGAATAACACGGTTATACGTTGGTCTTTGACGATCTTATTTGTATTATATGAATGGCTTTTACAAGTATCCTTACGCATAACAACCGATGCTTAAAATTCCTTTACTCGTAGCTATGGCATCAAAATTCTCTATGGAAAGATTATTATACACAAAAAAAGAACTGTTGTCCTTATGAGAGTTTAGTTCGGTTAGTGTAAATTATGGTATCAGAAAAAAGTTTGTACTCATATATCATGTTAGGTCGATTGCACCAAATCAGTGATGCAATGTAACATTAGGTTCACAGTTTTGAAATTTCGGTGTGCCTGTTTGCCCCAAAGTGGGGACACGTATTCTACGGTGTCTCTGTTGTGTGCAAATACGTTATTTGTGAGATATTGCGTTCTGTCTTGCCAAATATATATGTACACTGTACACAGAAGTGGTGCGAAAGTTTCTTGAAAATATGTGAAACTTAAAGAGAGGGTTCAATATTATCTAATTACTAGCCATTGAAACCTTCACCGTAGAAACGATAACGTTTACTTCTATATCATTCATATAGTTTCAAATATAATGTTGAGTCCTTGTAAGCAACCGAGTTCTCTTTTGTTCTCCTGAGAAACCAACCTATTGAATCGCTTTTCAAAGAGCGATTTAGAGTCACCGGAACGGAATGCACGACTCCCCTGTGGCTTTCGAGTGTCATAGTTTTGATTTATGTGAGAAGAAGGAAGATCTTATCACAACATTTAAGGCAGAAGCCAAAAAAATGAGAAAAGTCTACCCGAGTAGCATGTTTTATTTTCCTTTATGTGTTTGTATGTGTTCGTGTTTGTATTTCTACTTTTAAAGTAGGGATATATTTCATCGTGTCTCTTTACTGTCAATACAGTTTATTTGTAAGATATTGCAATCTGCCTCCATCGTGCTACGAACTTTGTTTTGCTTTATTGAAAATCTTTTTAGCAAAAATTGCGACGTAAAGCTAACTTAAACGAACTGACAGGGCGTTGGGAAATAGTTCTATATTCACGTAAAAGTGACATATACTACATTACTTCATTGGCTAAAACACCCGGTTGTATATATTTGATGTAGTTAATGATGTAATCATCCATTTGCAAACGTCACATCACTCCCCGCCCCCCTCCCATCACCCGACACACTCTCCACACTCCCGGGGTATTCGACATCATCAATTCACCACTCGTATATTCGACAATTTAAAACGTATTAATATTCCAAAGGTGATTTTTATGACGTATCATAACTGATGACGTACCGTAATTGGTGAAAATTTCGGGCCAAGTTACTCTTGCTACCTTGCAAAATTATTTCTGTTGCACGCCTACCCCCCCCCCCCCCAACCCTTAAAACAAACTCACACACACTCGTTCATTAATAGACATCTACACGAGAGATTCCCTTCTAAATGGACGTACTTTGCCCATCATAGTGAATCTTCGTCCTATCTTTTGAATTTTTGTTTTATAAACGGAGGTTGAAAGCAAACACACACACACACATACATACATACGAACGCACAGGCAATACTTCTGCAAAGAACCCCCCCCCCCCCTCTCCCAAGAAAAAAATACGTTGAATGGATGAGTTTATGATTCGAATTACACAGTTATGCGTTTCTCATCTCTGATTATCTCATTCGTGTTATATGAATTTTTCTTATAAATATCCATACAAATAAAACCGACTTCAGATTTCCTTTTTTTCTTCTTGTTATGACAATATTTTTATCATATTATAACATTCTCTATGGAAAAATAGTAACACAAATTATAGTTGTTTTGGTATAGTTGTTCATCACAAAGATATCTGCCAGATTATAACTTTAACATGATAAATCTTTTCATTCTGATATTTTTAATTGAAGCACTTAAAACCACCTATTGGAAAACAAACTTTATGAACATATAATGAATTTAGTATTATAGCTATTCATATAAGAAATATTTGAAAACAAACTTCATGAACATATATTGAATTTAGTATTATAGCTATTCATATAAGAAATACAAAGAAATCATAAGACTATAGCCCTTTTTCTCTCAAAATCAGGCAATGAGGGTGTTATGTTAAGGCCACATTTTTAAATATAGATGGCAAAGTTTGATTTAAAGAGTATTATTTTAGTATATACTATGTTTCTATCTCAATGGTTCACAAATCACACTTTTAACTTGGCGAAGGAACGTTTTTGATCCCTGGGAATCCATCAGAAGATGCAGACTAGAAGTTTCAATCTTAAATTATCATTTTCTGCACAAATTTGACAATTTTTGTAAGACTATAGCTTAATGATTTCTTCAAATTTTGACATCACGACATTTATAATTCTTCCCACAATTATGCTGAGGAAGGATGGCGCTCTTTTAATTATATTCCAGACAAGACGAGCGGTATATTAGGTTCACACTCTTTAAAAGTAAATAGCAAATTTTAATTTAAAACAAGAAAACTATTATTTTAATATAGACTATATTTTTAGTGTCTTATTTTCTCCGACACTGGGACAAGATGGCTCTATTTCAATAGATTATCTAACTATAACTATAAAATCACTCTAATAATAAAACTTTAAAGAAGCACACATTATTATAAACGAAAGTTCTTATACTGTTTTTATCATTTTGAAAGAGTATTGAAATCAGGTATCAACTGCAAAATGTCACATTTGAAATGTTGGACGAATTCATGAAATTTCATTTTTGTGCCTCAAATGAACATTTTTCTAAGACCATAACCTTGTCGTTTTATTCATGTTTGAGTCAAAATTGAAAACTTTTAAAATCTCTCTAATAATTCCAATTTGTGATACAGTGATGTTTAAAATACATCGGTTCCCTAAGAAACTTCTTGTCATATTTTAGGTCCCTTCTTGAAAGAAAAAGCAGTTATTAGTATAAACGAATATTCTTTCTGTTTTTCTTTCCATTTGAAGGACATTAGACTCTACAGTAGCCGTTGAGACTACATTTATGAACTTCAGGATGTACTATTAGTTCTTATACTGTTTTATCACTTTGAAAGGGTATTGAAGTCAGGTAAAAATGCCAGAATGTGATATTTGAATGTTGGACGGATTAATGAAACTTTATATTTTTTTGAACATTTTTCTGAGACCATTAACCTTGTGGTAATATTCATTTTGAGTCAACAATGAAAACTTTAAAATCTCTCTTACAATAAAAATTTGGGATACAGCGATGTTTAAACTACATCCCTAATAAAATTCTTGTCGTATTTTAGGTGACCCTTCATGAAAGAAAAGGCAATTATTAGTAAAACAAATATTCTTTCTGTTTTCTCTCCATTTGGAGGACATTATAAAATGTTCGACATACATCCCTGATAAAATTCTAGTCAGATTTTAGGTACCTTCTTAAAAACAAACAATTATTATAATATAAACAAATATATTCTTTTTGTTTTTCTTTCCATTTGAAGGACATTAGACTCTTCGGTGGTCTTTGAGAAGTCAGAGATGGATTCCTAAATTTGAAATCTGTAACAGATTCACGATACTGCGATGTTTAACATACATCGCTGAAAAATGTTGTCCTATTTTATGTCCCTTCTTACAAAAAAAAAAACTGTTATTAGTATAAAAATAGATTATTTCTGTTTAAAGACATTAGACTCTACGGTAGTCGTTGAGAAGTCAGAGAAAAATTTATGACAAATTTATAACAAAATTATGAGATCTCTTCATTAAACAAACAATTATTTCATTTTTATTATTACACACAAAAGTAGGCTTAATTCATGAAACTTCATATTTGTGGCTGAAATGAACATTCCTCTAATACTAGACAGCCTGATGGTTTTATCAATTTTGAGTAACAATTAAAATTAATAATTAGCAGACGAAACGGGGTCGGAAATAAATTGACATTTTTGATATTGGATAGCCTGCTTAGGTTTATATCACGGTGTGATCTCAGGCTGATATCAGAAGGTTTTTCCCATCCGCCAAACTAAGCATCAACGAGATTTAGTCCTTCATAAAGGGTGTAATTCTTTAGCAATCTGAAATTCGCCATGTCTTGAATGAATCAATAATAGCAGCGTAGGATAAAGCTTATTGTTCTTCTGATATGTCAAGAATCACACATTATGCTTACTTTGTACGAACTTAGAAGAGACGAATTGCGTTCTGCTTTGATTCAAAGGAGTAAGTTTTATTCCCTTTCGTCATTCAAAGTTGATGTCTAAGGTAGGATTTATATGGTTTGATGATTAAGAGTAGTCCGATAGCCCAGTGGGTTTAGCAGAGGACTACGAAGTTGATATTTGTATGTATGTATATATATATATATATATATTAAATCAGTAAAGAATAACACACCAGAAAAATTCCACTTCACGACCGGTTTCGTCCTTTTGGGACTAATTAGGCGAAGGTAGGAATCGAACCCCGGATCTTCGTGTCACGAACCTAAGCCCGTACCACTCGACCACAGTGATTCTACTGGTGTGTTAAAGCGTATAAATTGGCTTTGAATAACTGTCATTAAGGGCGTATTACCCAAGTATTAAGATTGTACAGAGTGCACCCATGGCGCTTTGAATCTGACAATCTTTACACAATTTTAATATATATATTAGATACTCCTGCAAGCAGGAACTCGCGAAGAAGCCTCATTGGCTTATCAAAGCCGCAAGATGACCAAAGTCAGTCTCTTACATTCATTTTTAACGTCCATGATTATGAATTGTTAATTGTCAACAACTCTGTAACTGGACGACATACATTAATCTTGGAGTGGCTCGAACCGGGGACCATATGATTGAAAGGCACCGGCGTTAACCACTGAGCTAACACTCCGCTATTTAGAGTTGTGTGTGTGTGTGTATGTATTTAAGATCCTCTTGTAAGCAGGAACTCGCGAATAAGCCTCATTGGCTTATCAAAGCCGCAAGCTGACGGAAGTCAGTCTCTTACATTCAGATTTAACGTCCATGATTATGAATTGTCAACAACTCTGTAACTGGACGACATACATTGATCTTGGAGTGACTCGAACCGGGGACCTTATGATTGGAACGCACTGGCGTTAACCACTGAGTTCGAACGCAACAAAGATATACGAATGTGAGAAAATTATTTTTTTGACTTTTCCCACTTTTTCCCGTCAAATCTTTAAGTATCAGTCTTGGATTTAGTTTTCTAGCTGATGTGTTGGTTAGCGCGACGGTGTAAGCGAAATACCTTGCACTGCTAATCGAGTAAACCGTGGCTAGGGTTCGAGGCAGGCTGGAGGCGATAATACCCTCGGCTGTAGGTATGGCGCTTTTTGTGGCCTATGATCCCGTGCAATGTCTCCCTTGTTGTCGTAAACGAATCCGGGAGGATGCGAGGAGGGTCGGTCGATCAGAGGTCGACCAGAAGCGTACTCAGTGGCGTGCGTGAATCCTTGCCTTTGGCCAGAGGGTCGAAACATATGTATGCAGCCCATGTCCACTGAATACGTGGCCCAATGAGGCGCTATTCTCCTAAAAAAGTATCTACGCAAGCTGACAATTGCCATCACAAATTTAATATATTTACGAAACTATTTCTTAAGCAGCGCCATCCCTTCTATTTCAAACACTATGAAAGTAACCCTTTTTGAAATTCTGATTGTTAATATTTATTATTAGTGCAACTTGGTCACATGTTCTGTATAAACACATAATATATTGCATATATATGTATTCATAAATGTTATAAATGACGAGAAGTTGAACAAGGTATAGATATCTTGCTAAGTTACTCAGATCAACAGGGCAACATGGCCTTTACATGAGGGAAGGGGGAGTCAATAAAAGCCAACGTCGTAATCACGTGCTGGGAATGTTTATTCGTTAATTGTAAACAATAAAGCATTGACGTACACAGTATATATTTCAAAGGAGGGGCGGAGTAGGCAAATCTTAATCTCCTCTGCCACGATTGATTCAGAACGTTTATGGAAGGATGTCCTGTGCTTGGGGAAAGTGGTATAAGTTTACTGCGAATGAATGTAAACTTTTCGGCGATTGAAAGTTTTAGTAAGAAAAGATACCACCTGAGCAAGAAAACTGAACAACTTAATTGACCACTAAATCCCAGTGTTCTTACATGGAGACTGGAGACACGTGATCATGACACTGTTACGCCAAGTTAATCAATACCATTCTAATTCGAGAGAGAGAATAAATAGCCCAAAGGTCGCAGAAATTTGGTTTAGACATTTAACATGTTGATCTTAATCAATAGGCTGAAAAACTGTGAAGTGGTAAATGAAGTTTTACCAACATTCCACCATCTGGTTAAATAAAGACTTAATTTAAATGATTTAAACTTCCTACATTCTTACAAACAACTTAATACGACATGAATTTACGGAGTACGTTTTTTTGTCGTTGTCTACAATTAAAAGGTTCAATGATTTTAATTGAATTCCATCCATGCATGTTTTGAGAGAGTAAGAAAAAGTGCGGCTTGTATTTTAGTTATGTTTAACGAAGGCTATTTCTAATAAACAATGGAGACTTACTACTATACGGTAGCATTATAGTTACTCTGTGGCAACCACCTGTATAGGCTTCCAAACTTTGATATTATATATTTTGATTAAGCGAGGTTGTTAATATAGGTTACATCTTTAACGAAGTTATTGTCACCAACGTAGCTCGCTTCTTGTAGGATTTTAGACTCCACTGCAGCCGTTTAGAAATCAGAGATAAACGTCTGGATGCCTCATTTGAAATATGACAATTTATTTGTATAAACAACTATTCCTTCTGTGTTTCTAACCTTCAAGGATTTTTGACTCAATGCTAGTTGTTGAGAAGTCAGAGATGAACGTCAGGGCGTACTATTTGAAATCTATAACAAATTCATGAGACCTTTTGGTTTTATATACTTTTGAGTCAAAATTGAAAACTTTTAAATCTCTCTAATATTACACATTTGGGATACAGCGATGTTTAACATACATCCCTGATAAAGTTGTTGTCATATTTTAGGTCCCGTCTTGAAAGAAAAATCAATTATTAGTATAAACGAATATTCTTTCCATTAGAAGGTTTTTAGACTGTACGGTAGTCGTTGGAACTGCAGATATGAACGTCAGGAGGTACTATTTGAAACATATAACACATTCACGAGATCCTTCTTTAAAGAAGCAAACATTATATAAACAAAGGTCTTATACTATTTTTATCACTTTGAAAGAGTATAGAAGCCAGGTCTCAACTGCAGAATGTCATATTTGAAATGTTGGACGAATTTATACAACTTCATATTTGTGACTCAAATGAAGATTTTTCTAAGACTATATATATATATATATATATATATATATATATATATATATATATATATATATATATATATATATATATATATATATATATATATATATATATTATTTATAGATGGTGATGGTGATGGTGATGGTGATGATGATGATGATGATGATGATGATGATGATGATGGTGATAATGGTGATAATGGTGATGATGATGACTCAACTTCGACCTAGCCCTAGCCTAAGTAATGCTACTATGCCTCAGCTCCGAAAGTCTGATCGCCTAGGCCTATATGTTTTTAGTCCGAGCCTAAGGTTAGACTGTAACATAATATAACTTTAATCGTGAGGGGTTGTTTTGAAGGAGAAAATATGCATAATGCTCATAGCCCACTGATACCTCACTGCTTGTCGGCATACGCACTCGTTATAGCAAAATCACTGCATGTTATCAACACACTTGGTTTGGCAAACTCATTGTTTGTGACAAATTCACTCGTTGTGACAAACGCCATAATCTCTTGGCTTCCGAAGAAAACACATCCTTATTTTCCAACTTAGTTTGAACTTCAACAAAACGAAGATTAAAGGAGAAATAAACTCTGGGTTTTTGCAGTGTACATGCGGTACGGGATAATTTTCTAATTTAATTGGTGAAATAACTAAGCAAAATAAACATTTGAACAACGGCCATTTTGCTAATTTGAGTATTGAGGGCGCTTCAAAAGTGACGTAGGTGAACCACTTCGTAACTTCAAAACAATGAAGCTTTGCATACGAGTTATAGTCTATTCACACTATGTTCGAGCTTCTCGCTTAGCTTATTTCGCCGGTTAAAATGCCTGAATGCCAAGCCTTTGGTTGTGTTAACCGAAGAGGGGAAGAGGGAGCAGGAAAAGGAAAAAGATATTTCGTTATTCCAGATGGAATAAAAGAGGGAAATCCGGAATCCGGAAAAGAGAAGAGGGAACTTTCACTGAGGTGTACAGTACCTGTTCGTCATGTTCTCAGCAGCCGTAGGATCCGTCTTCTTGTACATCAAGAAATTTACAAAACAGAGTTCTAAATTAACTGGCTGCAAACATATCTGGGAGAATGCAGGTCTGTTGGTCAGACATTCTCCTGCGTTCAACAAAGCTTTTTTTTTTCCGCGAACAATCCATGACAGCAAACAGAGTGCACACAGACACCATTCTTCACAGTGGCTCGCGGAACTGGTACTCGTACCAGCAACGGAATTCGAGCCAACATCACTAACAGTCGCGGACTGTGATTCTTTGCACAACACCTCCTCTCGATGTCTCAGTTCTTCCTCTGAATATTCTGGTTCGAAAAGGTACGATTCCAATCCAAAGGCTTCCATTTTCTTTTTCAAGATATTTGATCGACAGTAAATGATTTAACTTTTGGAGTGCAATGATGGAGGTAAGTATCGCTATCGCTAGGACTGAGTATGCGGTGAAAGCAATCTAAACACGGTAAAATCAAATCGTTGAAAAGATCCCAAAATTTATATTTCCACTGATTCTCGTTACAATAATAAATTTTACACACTTTATAAGCATTTTTACAGATCAATAAAAACAAAAGATATCTTTGATCGATATTTTATTCATTACTATTGTTGAAAGTTCAATTCTAATTATTTTAGGGATTTTCAACTATTTTTTCTTGAAATACGCCAAGTCGCTAGCTTTCACGGTACCTCCGGAAACTGGCTCAATTCAAACAAAATGGCGCGACACATGAACTACATTCAAATCGTTTTTTTTTCATCTCAAAGAGGGGATTTTATGCTTTTTTATTGCTTTAACTGGAAAGACCATCTGTCAAAACGAAAGAATGGATGCAAAAAATTCTAGGTTTATTTCTCCTTTAAGATGTGCCAAGTTGTGTATTTGCAGCCATGAAAAGTGACATTCATTACACGAATTGTATACAAATATTGTTACATGCATCCTTGCAATTAAACAGAATTTCAAGAAATCTTGAAATAAGAATTCCATTTCTACCTAAGTTTATTCGTATGTTTGTTTGAGTGACGTAAGTAGGTGTTAATCTGCGGTCATAGTAGATTTGAGGTTCAAGTAGAAACAGTTTTATCATTTTCGTAGTCATTCAGAACATTAGCTAATATAATTTTAACCCAACAAAGGCACACAAGGAATTGCATGTAAACATGCTACATGTGTACTATGTCTTTAACTAGAGGGCGTGAACGTCGCAGAGTTGCCTTGAAAAGGTGACGATAAAATTGACGACAGTTAATTTGTTCGGTGACAGCGACGTGAGCAGGCTGATGTGTTGTTTCACTGGCTAGTTTGGATAAAATCATATTTTCCATTAAAATCTAAAAAGGAAATTATTATTGGTAAGAGTTCTGTGAAATTTCATGTTTGTAATTGGCTGAGAAAGATGTAATCACTTATTTACTGAAGTTTTTAAAGGTAAGAAAAACAGAAAGACCGACAGAGAAAACAAGAAGTACCTCAATTGCACACTGACAGCCACACAGAAAAATAACAAATAATATACCGGAGGAAATGAAGTAAACGGCGAGGAGAATGATATAGTAATGAGGGGATTATATTTTAGTCGATATTTTATTATTCTAGAGTCTACTGTGACTGTGTGAGGTATTATACATCAGATTAAAGTTTTACATTTTGTTTCCTCTCTGCGGTTTACGTGCCATCCTTTTGGAACCACAAGCGTACGTTCTTGAGAATTTGACGAAAATGCGTCCGGAAAAACTTGCGCTCGTCCTTTTAACAGTGATAGTCATGGTGGAAGGTAAGCGTAATTTTTCTGTTGTGGTTGGTACGGTAATGTACGTTTAAGTTTCAAGATTCATTAACGCAGATTAATCTCTCAGAAGCTTTTGTGTATATATATATATATATGTATATGTATATATATATATATATATAGCCTATATATATATATATATATATATAGATATATATATTTATATATATATATATATATATATATATATATATATATATATATATATATATATATATATATATGTACCTCTACTTTACATTTACGCATTTCGTGTTTTTTATACTATGCATTCAATTAATACCTCTAATTTAAATTTAGATTTAAGTAAATAAATTACAGTTTTACTCGAACTTTTACATGTGACAGGTGTTAAAACATCAAACATTGGATACCCATGTAGTCCTGCTAGTAGACCATCGAAAGTTCCAACAGACAGCAACACAGATGTGTCTCCCTCTATTACAGAGGATGCTGAAACCACACCCAGTAAGTATAGATTTCTGCTTCACTTTGTAGCCAATTAAGAATTATAGTTGCAAAAGCAGCTAATAGCATAAAAGGATAAAGTGAAAACTTGTAAGATAGAGAATAATGCAGGGGGGGGGGGGGAGGTTTAATGCAGCATTCTAGCAGTATTCTACAACAGAATTAACAAGGAAATCTATGATCCCCTTTCTGACGTCGAATGACATTTGGTTTTCTCACTACGATATTATTATGTTTACATTAGCAAAGGTAACACATTAGAGAGTACAACATATCATAAAAGACATATAAAGAACTAAATATGATGATCAATATGACGGTAACGATTATGATTTGTTAAGATGTTCTTATATTATTTTATTTTGTTAAAAAGGAATTTTACTTTCAAGGTTGCAATTGTTTAGTTTGTTATTATGCATGCAGTTTTTGTTCAAATAACACGTCACGATTTTACAGCTAAATATTTTTTCGTTCTTTTTTATTTAAAGGACTGACGCCATTGATGATTTGGTACAATGTTCTTATTTTATTTTGTGACATTTGAATATTTATCTTCAAGGTTGCAACTCTTTAATTGTTGCTGGAAAGAACTATTCTATGGCAAAGAATGCCTGTGGAGAAATTGGAGGGAAAATGTTCGGTTATGAGCATGTGCAGTCCAATAAAACAGCAGAGGTAAGCACGGATGATTAATGTGGCGATACATTAAAACCCAAAATCCTGTCTCTGTTGTTGTTTTAATTATCATTATGACTGGCTTAATTAGGTGTGACTACATGGGATTGGTAAAAGAGAGGAAGAAGGGATTGGAGCCAATGAACCTACACAGAGTGTTTTGGAATCTTCTGTCAAGTTCAAATATATGTAGAATGTCATTAAAAATAAAAGTTATTCATACAACTAGTATCTCCACCTCTTATAGTTTGCCCCTTCCAAACTTTTAGCCACCTACTGCTATAATGGAAAGGACAAATTATTGCCTAATATATAACCAACTTAGTATGTCAGAGATTTCAAAGACATTATTAGATCTTAGGGTCTCAATTTAACATATATTATATCTACCATATATATTTTTTATATTTCTCTTAGTCTAAGACACACATCTGTTTCTCGTCAGTGTAATATCAGTAACCTGCGACTGTAGTTTAACCGATATCTTATTCTTCTATCAGGAGACATTCGGGTATCTGATGAGTACACATGCAGAATCTTCTTCCTGCCAGTATGTGTGGGTTGATATTATTCGAAAAGATGATAATAATTTCGAATGGAGTGAAGGTCCCGACTTTGTCGATAGTGATAGGTATGTATCAGGGTAGCCTAAATCTCAGTCCGTTCTTGTGTTTCATACCAAAGACGGCTCAGCCTAAATCCCATGGTTGATATTGTTGATATTATATGTATAGTCTAAGTAGGTATTGCCTACAGCGATATTATTACTACCAGGTACATGCATTTACGAAGGCACCATCATTTTTTTACTTACCGTATTTTGAACAACTATAGCGGACAAAATATATCAGATCAGGCTAGTTCATTAATTCAATTTAACATGAAAGAATTGTCCTGCTAGAAATGTATTTTTGACCGATGAACAATATATTCTAACCAACCTGATGAAGTTTATGGAACGCCAAACGGACAACACCGAGGACGAAAAAAGGATGCGTAACTTTAATCAATTTGAAAGAAGTATTCTATTTGAACAGTTGTTGCTTTTGTTATTTCTGCAGTTGGTGGGCTGATGATCAACCTCAGTATAAAGCCTGGGAGGAATGTGTTGCATGTGGACGAAATGACAACTGGAAGCTTCATGACATAAGTTGTACCGGAAGCTTGTGTACTATATGCATGGATGCATGGTGCAACTCCGGCTAATCTAATTATACTGACAAATTTAAAAACTACATAGGATTATTTAAAATATTCCCTTTCTGCGATAAATGAAGATATTTTCATCTGTACGTGTCTATACACAGTTTTATTGGTATATAAATTGGTCAATTGATGTCATTAAATTAACATGTTATGATCAAATAACAATCATTTCATAATTAAAGTTAATTTCTCCCCTCTTTTTTTTGGTTTGGGCGTAGACCTATTGACAAAGTTGCTATTTTTCCATGTTCTATTTCTGTGCTCTCTTATACTCTTGAAACACAATCTCATTGGCGAATATCTTGACAAACGGAAGAAATAAATATTAGTCACAAAGTTACAGTTGTAGCTTGTTACAATGGGGAGGGGGTGATGGGGGCGGGAGTGGAAGGGAGGGACAAGCCTTATCGAGAAGATCCTGCAGGATGGCGGGTATATAAAGCAGAATTATATAAGTAAAACTCAAAAAGGTGTAAAGTAGATAAGCAAATTATTCAGAATGGAAACATAAAAAAATAACCAACAACCAACCAGGGAAATGGATCTGACCACACTGACTGTCCCAGCCCTGTCAAACCAGCGTACCAGGAGTAACTAACCACGAAAGTAGAGCACTCCCTGAAAGTAAACTTTACTAGTTTATCTAACAACCCATCTAGTTAATGGGTCCATAGACTGAGGGCCTCTCCCTCTGCCAGAACCCACGGTCCTCACAGTTTATGCAGTCTAGCTTATCAAGAGAGGCTTTTAGCTTAGTTTCAGCATATGTTTTATTCACCAAACACCTGGGTAGTAGGTCCGTAATGAGGGGAACGAGGAGAAATGTGTCTTTTACATAATTGTTTTGAAATAATTAAGTCATCATGAAGTGGGGGGGGGGGGGGGATGGGATTGGCTGCTTCAAGAAACTTCTTATTAAATATGGGTTGTAAATACCATATGAGGTATGTATGTGGTATGGCTAGGAGCTAGGAGGTATGGAATATGCCATAAAATGCATTGATATACATAAACCATTTTAAAGGGTTAAAAATTGTATTCTATGTATACTTAATAGTTTTTGTTTTCCTACACACGAATATTGCTGTTACGACTTAACTATCATCACTTATTTCTAAATTTTAGTTGAGTGCACCTAAAGAGGGTTAGAGAAGGAAGTAGTGAGCTTTTAAACAAACACCTTACTGTGTGTAATAACAACATGAATGGTAAACGAGAAGTTTTCATGACCATGTTATTAATATATGTATATCAGAGATTATATATTGGATTACAACTTGGTCTATGAGATCTAATCTGATCATGCCCTTTGGCTCTACACAGATATGTCATGTGGGTCAAAACTGTTAATAGTCTATACTTTACCCACATTGTGTAAAGAATTTACCCCGCATTCGTGCAGTATAACAGCAAAGGTTTGATTTTTATTTTGTTTTGCACGTGTAAAGTCTTTGAGTTTTTTATCATGTGCAATGCGTGTCCTTTCAGTTTTTATTTTCATCGTTAAAGAAACACAGAATGTAGTTTAGATAGAAGACGGCTTCGCTCAATAAACGGAATGTAAGTGATCGGACTTACCAACTCCATTGAAGCCTTTTCTTTGTCGTCTATTTATTGGTTCTTTTTTTTTTGCGTTAAGAACCCAAGCAATTATATTCATGGAATCCCCTTAAAAGATACTTAAGACTTGTAATTATTTATCAAACGTTTTCTAGTTATAGGTCAAGGTGGAGTACTTTATCGGGTATATAACTTCAGTCAAAGTGAAAATAACTTACGTCTAATATTCTTCCGAGCTATAAGAGCATTTTTTAACGCCAAAGAATATGCAAAGTATGAGTGACAGTTAAGAAAATTGGTGATCGCAGTTTCCAAGACACACTTCTGTGCTTATGGAATTCACTTTCGGAACATTTAAGGTACATGGTGTCATCATCATCATCATCATCATCATCATCATCATCATCATCATCATCATCATCATCATCATCATCATCATCATCATCATCATCATCATCATCATCATCATCATCATCATCATCATCATCATCATCATCATCATCATCATCATCATCATCATCATCATCATCATCATTTTGATCTTGACCATCATGATCATGTCATTGATGATCATCATTACCATAATCATATCATCATCATTATTACTGTAATCGTTATCATTATCATTATTTTATTATCGTCATGATCATGATGATAATCATTATCATCATCCTCATCATTATCACTATCATCATCATCACCATCATCATCCTCATTAACATCATCACCATTATCATCATCATTGTCATCATCAACACCACAACCGCCATCACCCATTCAACAGCAAGATTGTATTCTTTTCTTTGCCTTAAGGATTTTTTTTGTGGTTTTGTCTTACCCAATACATCAATCTAACAAGCTGACAAAAACACACCTACAGATGGAAACCTGATTTGCTATAAAATATTGATATGAAACGTTTCTAGTTAGGTTGTATTATATTTAATATCAAATCAGAGATGTGCGTTTACTTCATAACGGTATACAATGATGTTCAGTAACACTTTAATAAAGTAATACACAGTACAAAGGCGAAGTACATTCTTTTTAACGAAAACATTGTTTAAGCTTCCTTATAAAATATCCTTCATTCCTAAAACACAAGACAACATGCACGTATTTTTGAGCGTAACGTTGTGCATTTAAGGAGGAATTGGGAACAAACTTGGCTGTATTAAACTATCAAGGCCCGCCATATGCTTAAAATGCACATTATAATATTGTTGAATAGGTATACATTAAAAGTAATTAATAATTAAATGTCTATATTAATGGTCTAAATTATATTTCACATTATGATTTGAAAGATATTTCATTATTACATTGACAACTATAAATAGCTACAAAGGGACTTCATGAATGTCACCAGGATTCTTTCTCGTTCATCAGTTCAAAATATATGTAACTCTGGCTGTCAGGAATACGATTCTCTACATACCATGAGTTAATTCTAAACATATATTTATATCAGGACTTGAATGTGTTGTGTCTTTATGACATGCTTTTGGTATTTGATCTTTATCCTTTGACCTGTGACACTTGTAGTTCCTGAGGTATTTCAAATATAGGCGTACTACCATACGTCTTACATCTGTCGTACCTTCTGGTCTTATTATATTTGAGACAACAACAAAAACTCTGAGACCCATAGAAAACACAGTCTTACTCCTTTGGAATGTATCATGCTTTCAAAGTCATGTTAGAGGCTGTCATTTTGTCAAATTAAATCTGTGATTTCAAAAGTACCACTAAGCTTTGTAAAAATATTTTTTTCTTTAAGAGTCAGTATGGTTTTCGTTGACATTATTCTACTTATATGGCAGTAATTGACCTAGTTGATAAAGGGGGGGGGGTGCTCTCGATAATAATGAATATGGTCTTGGTGTTTTCTTAGATTTATCAAAGGTATTTGATACAGTTAATCATCAAATTCTTCTTCGTAAACTACATCACTATGGGGTTAGGGGTACAGCTTTTAATCGGTTCTTATCGTATCTTACAAATAGACAGCAATATGTTTCCCTAGGGTCGTGTAATTCAGATTATCAAAATATTTCATGTGGTGTTCCTCAGGGTTCGATTTTGGGTCCTCTTTTATTTCTTATTTATATTAACGATATTGGTAATGCCTCAAATCACATGTCTTATATACTTTTTGCTGATGATACAAATTTATTTTACAAACACAAAGATCCTCATTTTGCAGCAAGAGTTATAACTACCGAGCTTAATAAGATTTCTGAATGGTTTCAAGTAAATAAGTTATCACTGAATACATGTAAGTCTAATTATATAATATTTCACCCCCGCAAAAGCCCAACCCCATTATTAACTTATTTATAGGGAATGACAAATAAATTGTGCTCATTCTACTAAATTTCTAGGTTTAATCATTGACAATAATCTAAGCTGGAAGCTTCAAGTTCAGAAAGTATCTAAGACAGTCTCCAAAACATTAATATCTTGTATAAGTTCAAAGACCTTTTTTTCTAAGCAAGTACTCCTTTCATTATATAACACCCTTATTTTACCACACTTAAACTATTGTGCAATTGTCTGGGCTAACTCGCACCCATCTATTGTTAATCGCCTATTCATCCTCCAGACGCGTGCCATACGATGTATCAACAATGTTCTGTACCGTGATCACACTGCACCTTTTTTCAAAGACAACCGGATACTTAAGCATATTTGACTTATACCACTACCAATTAGGAATCTTTATGTACAAATTTAATCACAATTTACTTCCACCCAATTTTAGCTCTTTTTTCATCAAGGCGGGCAATATAGGGACAATTATTTTCATAGATTATGTCGTTCTTCTTCTTACCAAAAGACAATCCGCATAAGTGGCCCAACGTTCTGGAATTCTCTAGATGTCAACTTACGTACCCAACCCTCTTTGAGTTCCTTTAAATTGGCTTTAAAAAATCATTTGTTAGATAAGTACTGATCTTTTTTAATTTGTTTTTCTCCCTGCTTCATCTTCTTCTTTTGGGGTGGGTGGAACTTATATAAGTTAAAGTTTAGTAATAAGTAAATCACTTAATTAAGTATAGAGGGTGGCCTGGAATTTATATAAGCATTGCTTCTGCCAGGTCTCCCCCGCAGTGATAATTACATTGTAAATAAGATCGTTCTTTTCATGACTGTATGTGTACTTCAACATTTTGATGCTTCTGTACTATCTTCTATGTATTTTTTTGTATTATCATCTTGCGGAAATAAAGAGATAATATACTTGAAGGTAAAACCATTTCTTGTTGAACACAAGGTTTGTGGTACCGTTATGAATCCAATATTAAGTTTGTTCATATTCACACATGCACACAAAAGTTCTATATTGAGGAATAAGCACGTTAACTTGGAAAAACTCAGTCACATCTATATCGTTTAATAAGCAGTACAGTCAGTATAAAAGAACATAAAAAATCCTTTCAAAAGTGACTAGATGATATAATACTTATATCCCTAGCCTTGCTCAAGTTTCCATTATTGTCATTAAATTATTGGTATCGTTCAAAAGAGAAAAAAAATCTGTTAGACAAAGCGTGTTTATTACATATGCCATGTGAGCGATTACTGTTATAAACGAAATCTTTTTGTAAAGCAAGCAGCATTGGTTGAATGGTTAATAAATTTATGTTATACCGATATCCATTGTATTAACATCTATTTAACTGTAAATCGATCATGAGAAGGTTTAATAGACGCTTGACTATTCAAACATTATATAGTTCTTTTCTTTCTTAAAGAATTAAAAAAATCAAAGAAGGACAAAAAGAGAGAGAAGAAAGAAAGAAAGAAAGATAGAGAGAGAGAAAGAAAGAAAGAATGAAAGAAAGAAAGTAAGAGAGAAATACAAGAGAGAAAGGGATAAATAAGGAGAAACAGAACAAAGGGCACAGCAAGCAGCAATCTCATAAAGTGAATATTAATAAAGCAAAGTATATTTAGAAAACGTTGGCTTAGGAGAGAAGAGTTCGAAGGGATATTAAATATAACATCCTAAAAGCGTTACTTTTTGAGAAACTCATGAAACAGACAGATTGATATCGCTAGAAAATATTAATTTCGCTTTGATGTATATAAAACTAAAGACGAATAATAGCAGACGATATTGCTTAGTTATTGATTTAGAATCCAATGTGAGAAGCACTGTTCAGTAGGTCACACTTCATACGGTTGTTAATGTCTTGCACTATTCAATCGAATGGTTCTGTGAAGGTTTATATGCAGATTATTATAATACGTGGTTAGTAATGAAGCCAAAACATACTGCTAAACCCGTCTGTAACAGAATCACCGTCGACAGGAAGTTGCTTCTATGAAATAACCCTCGTTCTAACTTTTTTCCAAATTTAGCAACGAAAAAGAACAACATTTTCTTGTTTGAATCCAAAGTAAGGGTTATATCTTGGCATATTTGTTGTTCTCCTAGCTTAACGTTAAACCATACAACTTTTATTTATCTATAAATATATATATATATATATGTATATATATATATATATATGAATGAACTGTAACTGAATGAACAACACATCATCAGTGATGATTACATGATACTATATTAACCAACCAGAACCAATAACGTAATAATAAATATATATATATATATATATTTATTTATATATATATATATATATATATATATATATATATGTATATATATATATATATATATATATATATATATATATATATATTATTACGTTATTGGTTCTGGTTGGTTAATATAGTATCATGTAATCATCACTGATGATGTGTTGTTCATTCAGTTACGGTATAGTATTCTCATGGACATATGATGTGTTTTATCAGCAGCCTATGCTAAGCGTCCTGGCTACAAAACATAATGTCAGGGAATTATGATAATGCGGTATTGCTAGGCAACAGAAACAAACATCCGGTATTGGTTCTGGTTGGCTAATATTATATCATGTGATCATCACTGATGATGTGTTGTTCATTCAGTAACGGTATAGTATGTTCATGGAGCTTTTACGGATGATGTGTTTCATCAGCAGGGTATGCTAAGCGTTCAGGCTACAAACCATTATGCCAGGGAATTATGAAAATGCGGTGTTACTAGGCAACAGAAACATCCATATCAAGATCATTAGGACCTCTAGTAATAAACAAATGAATGAAGGATAGTCTTAACAAGTTAACTAATCCACTACATGTTGTTCTATACCGATGCCCATGCATAAATGCAATATTGAGACTACTTAGTTGAACATATACACACAATTATGTATGTACTGTGGCATCAATAAATGCAATAGGATTGTTTACAAAGCATTATAAAATTTTCAAAAAGAAAGGTGTTAAATATTATCCAACGGGGGCTTTATTGTTTACATGAAGTTGAAAGGAGATAATTTGGTTGAGTTATTACAATATGAAAACCAATGAATTAATATTAAACATTTAGGCCTGTATATTGATGTACCCATTTCATCGTTCCATAAGTTTTAGCTATTGTCAGAGTTTTAACATGATAAAATAATTATTCACACGCTCAGTTTTCTTGGATCCATAATTAATAATAAATAAAGTCAATTAAGTCAAGCACTTTATGACGATATAGAGTGAAAAACATCCGACTTCTAGCTTTCGGGTTTCATGCCCAACCATAGAATCAGATTCTGAAGACATCATATTCAAAATATGCTTCTGTGGATTGTCATTGAGCGGGGACCTACATAAGATAAGGTACACCTGTATATGAAAGTTACAAACTGGGTTTTGGTTCAGCTAGTTGTTTGTTCTCCCACATCATGATTCATTGTGGTGCCTTCACTTTCCTCAGTATTCGAGCAAGTGAGTAGATGCTGTGTTACACGCTACTCCATCGGATGGGGACGTTAAGTGACAGCCGGCCCCGTGAGGAGGAATTAATAAACGTCAAAAAAAGTCTTTGGTTTTCTTTCTTATATAAAAATCATATATTGACATAAAGAAAATAATATTGTTACAATCAAAACTCAAACAGTTGAATGAAAACTCGGAAGCTAAGCACTCGCTACTTTGCGTCACAGTTTGACAGACAAATTAACAACATAATTAGTAAAGTAAAGTAACTTTTTAGTGTCGTTCAGAATTGTGATTCATTTTCATCAAGTAATAAAATGATTATCTTTGTTTACAAAAGGACTCACCATCAGGGAACCATATCTATAATTAGAGAGTTGACAAAACAAAATGGTGCGATAGGGCTTCCACATTGTAATGAAAGAGTACTTTGTGTACGTGGTGTTACATTTTCTGGCTGCGGTCGACCACATCCCTTGAAGAGTTAAATTGATTGTTTACATATTTACAGGAATAAGTGACTACCTTTGGTAATCAAACTAATGAATCCAAGGTGTTCAACCTTTGTTTTCTGGATGAAAATTGGGATCAGAGGAGTCTGGGTGGGGCGGCGGAGGGTAGAGCAAAAGTGGAACATGTGAGTTGGATTCGATTGGGTAAAACACAAAATCACCTCAACAGTCACGATAGAAGGAGATTAATATGATGTGGGTTTTTTTTTTCAATTCAATGGCTACAACGGAATATGAGATTATGTTTTCAAAATTTTACACACATGCATATAACGTGGCTCTGCAATAAATGTAAGCACGTGTGTAATTATATATAAGCACACTATTACCAATGAACGGCATCGGTTATAAATGTTTTGCTTTAAGTTCATAGAGCAAGGCGTCAAAGAAATGTACAGATAAGTAGTTTTTTACCATTGTGTCAATTTTTAACATTCGGAGAACAATCAATCTGTCTCTTTCACTTATTTACCTATCGGAAGGAATAAGTACATAAATGGGCTATCACCAGTATATAAGAACCACATTAACATCAGTGACAAGGCCTGTTTTATTCCACAAGGTTGTTTGATTTTTTTTATAATTTACAACATTCAATGAAAATGTTCGGTCTCTGGCAACACTGGATCAGATGGACTTGTACTTTTATATACGAGGTGTACACAGTGCGAAGACTTACGATAGTTTTATGATATCGCTTAATATGAACAAAACCCGTTGACATCTAATTAGTTTTCTACCGCTTTGGATATACAAGGATCAATTTATTTCCCAAGAAAAGTAAACAAATAAGAGACGACAACAATTGATTCTTAACATTTTGTATTGCTCGACTAGAAGGTACCGACTGATGAGGTATTATGAAAAGCCAACAAAATCAGTCGCGTTAGCTATAGGCTAGCTGAAGAAAGCAATGTAAATAACTACCTTGCGGGTCACTCCATCGTCTCAACGGCGGGCTATGTATTAGTTGTTCTTATGCGCCTGATCTGTACATCTTCTAGGTATCGAACCACAATTAATTATTCCGTTGACTTACACTCTAAACTCATCACTTTCAAGACATGCCAAAGCATGGATATAAGTTTTCAACTGGTATATCCTACCCACCACACGATAGCTGAGATCTTGACCTATGATGGCATTTTCAAACTTTTATATCATGACCGTTTAAATTTTCAGCTAGAAGAGGAGCAAGTTGAGCATACCGAACCCCCACCTTTCCATCTGCTCGCTCGGAGTATATCAACATTTAACCAAAGATTTTCTAAAATGAATATATCACCCTTCGATCCTCCCTTTATTCACACCATCTGTACTTTAAATTATGCTCTTTCATATCAAGGCAGATAAAACAAAGGCAGTAACTGATAACATGCTTAAACAAGTTTTACCTTAGGTATTTTTATCTCTTTTCTCTGACCTTTCGAGCGCATGAGCACTACTTTAATTGTGGTGCGGTACCTTTACAGATCTCTGAAGTACAGTGCACGATTGCGCGAAAGCGCTCATGAGGATGCAAACACGCCGGATGAACTTGCATAAAGACTCGATGGATGATTGCGTAGTTCAACGTTCCTATGATGCAGTTTTGGGAGCAGAAAGGGGATTTAGGTACTGCACCACAAATTAATTGCTACCATTGACTTACACACTAACTTTGTCACTTTCCGTGGCCTATAGAGCATAGATAGAATAGCATAGATGAAAACGCTAATCGTTCACTGTGAATTCTGGACTGCTCACATAGCGTAAACATCTTGTCGTGCAGGTTTCAGTAATATGAAAGCAAACTGCACCACTTGAATGGCATTAATCTCTCTCTATTGTTATAAACTTGTCTCGAATATGGAAGATGTGGTTCGTCATTGAGTATCGATAAAGTCCATTAGTGTGTTACGCGTTGGACATAACGGGGACTACCTGGTATTCCATTAATGGCAGTTTTCTTCTTCTGTTCTTTGTTCATCAACATGTAGTTCATTGACTTGTAAAACAAATAGAATAAAGAACAAGGAATCGGGTAACATTCTTCCGAGATCAAACTAATTTTATCCTGAGACGTGTACAACGAACAGATAGACCTAAGAGTTGAAGACATCCCCGAAGATCATGTGTATAGTATCTGTTCCCTTATTTCTAGGGGAATGGTTATACACACACCTGGCGATGATCACACAGTCACAGTCTCGATACAAGGGGACTGGGGTTGAGAGCGGATCAGACGTTCGGTAGTTTGGTTTTCGTGCCCTGGTTCTTTCCTGGGTGACTTGTCTTAAAAAAATTATCCCCGGTAATCAATCATGGGAGAATGATCGACAGGCAGATTTTGCTGTAACTTGATAACTCACTTAAATAATTAAATAATGAATAAGGCAGAATTTTAGTCTTGATATGTTATAATACAAAGAAAGCAGACAACTTTGAGTCCAATAATGTTTCTGTAGCTGTTCCAGTATTTTTCAAGATATGTATCGTTAAATATACTTAATTTCTGGAATATTCGTTTAGGCTAACTTAAGGTGACGTCAGCTCCTCACTGCAGTTCTTAAAATTAATGTTAATCCGTTGTTTTTGAGGTCAACCAGAATATGTTCGTTAATCTTCATCTAAGCAACGGAGCACCCTTGGATGGCATTCGACATCATTTGTCCTTAACAAATTTGTAATAAATTATACACATGTCATTTGAGACCATATAATCTTAATTTCTCCCATTGAGTTTAGTAGTGCAACTGAGGAACTAGTCTGATGAGCTGTGCAATACACTAATAGGTCCAGTCACTTTAACTAGTGAACCTCAACTGTTTAATGGTTCATTCCAAAAATCAAACAAAAATAAGTAAATGTGCTATACAACCCTAGCTAGACCGAGAGCAGTGGTTTTTAACGGTCCACGGCATCAAAGTTAATTTTGTTCCTGAAGTTATCAAAACACAATACGGGGTATATTTTTTGTGAATCTCAAACAAAGTTCTTAAGAATCACTCAGTTTCCGAAACTACCTATTATGGGACCATATTGACACTGGTATACTTTGGTTTTCTTGCAAAAGTGATATAAATTTAATTCTATGTATATGAAAATTTTATCTCATGGTCTTGCTGGCTTGCATGTCTCTGGCATTGCAACGAATATAATACTTGTTTTGGTGTAGGTTGTTTAAATCTTTGCCAAGTTGAACACAATTATGTCAAACAATGAGTTTCTTTAAGTTCCTGCAAACCCTTGTGAACCTCATGACTGTTTGAATGTTTTGCTTGGCTTACCATAAATAACCCATTACAATAAAAATCATTCCACCTTTAGGGTGACAAGAAAAAAAGGCTTTTAGGGAATTCGATGGCGCTAGTTTGAAACAGGGTGTTTTTTTTAATATAAAATAGTTATATGGCTTTTAAAGGCATCCGTAGATTCACTTTTAGGAGAATAGCGCGTCATCAGGCCACGTATTTAGTGGACGGTGGCTGCAAGCATGCCGGTCGCAGAGATGTCACCACCTCTGGCCAAAGGCAAGGATTCACGCACGCCACCTAGTACGCTTCTGGTCGATTTGACCGACCTTCTGCGCATCCTCCCGGGTTCTTTTGCGACAACAAGGGAGACATGGTACGGGATCCTAGGCCACAAAAAGTACCATACCTACAGCCAAAGGTATTATCGCCAGAGGCCTGTCTTGAACCCTAGCCACGATTTACACGACCGACGAGGAATGAGTCTTTCGTCACCCTCTTAACAGCATCGGCCACCACATCAGCTAGTAAATTATATGGTTGAATTAATATATCAAGACTTCAACGTGGACTGCTGAAAGAGAAAAAGAATTTTTGAACGTGTATAATCATTGATGGAGTCGAACTCAGTTCATCAGGTTACCAGTCCACTGCTCTACCATCTGAGCCATTTGACAAGTTAACATTTAACGAGCGTCAATTAGTATTATTTGTTGGATACAATCTATTGGTAACAGTAAATGACACTGCCTTCAACGAAATCTCCATTCATCCTGTTTCACTCTCATTAGAACAACGGATCTGAATATCTGTATTAACAAGAAGCTCACGCTTCAATGTCTTTGTATACGTTGCAGCAAGCAGTAAGAATGTCGTTTCCTTTCAAGACGTAAATGTACAATAGGCTTATTCCCCGATACTATCGATGAATTCGAAGCAAGCAGTAAAAGAAAAACGGATTCCGTGAAATCTTCTCAAAATATTCACAAAAGGTTGCTTACGATTATGCTCGAAAGAGATTTATTGCTGTAAGTTGTCTCCCTTAACAACTATATTCGAGGCAGACAATCATGAACTGGGATTAAGCCTGAAATTTCAACAAACAATACCTATTCACATTTCAAGACCTTTTCGCACGAGGAAGGGACAATACTTATTAAGTCAAACACGTTAACTACATGTGACTAATCTTATTTAGGGATCTGAATGGCTGGAAATAGCACAGTAATTCGAAACCCGAAACAGAATTCATAGGGTTTTGAGTTTATGCAAGTAGATTTGGGAAACACGGGGATCGGGAATTCGTCAACTACAAAACTTTCTTTAGTCCGCAGTGACTTGTTGTGTTTATTGATCCTCTGAAAATACAGTATTTGCGTGTACACCCCCCCCCCCCCCATGACTGTGTTCCACACAAATACAGAACTGTGTATTTAGTTTAATACAAAATATTAGAATCATCTTTATTAATATCAAATTTTGATCTATTATCAGCCAACGTTGTTTACAATTGTTGCATTTTGAAAGACTGAATGGTAATGAGGAAGGGACGGTGACGGGGACGGGGTTTGAATGTTTTTATAGCTTTTTTATGTGCAATACAAGTCAACAATCTGAAATGGTTGACTCTATCAGCAGCTAAAATCTCTATAAAGCATAAATTATAGGAGGCAATAGCATCCCTTTCAAGGTCGTAGCTACTCTCCCTTGACCGCCGCCCTCCTTCTCATTTAATTTGCCGATACGTAACTGAATCATGAAAATTGTATATTAGATCAGATCACTATAACAAAGAAATAAACGAACGGAATAAAAAATAGGTTTACTCCTCCTATTGATTTGAAAAGAGGTATTTGCGTCACCTCTCATAAAGTGTGGGTTTGAAATAATTGATATAGAACAAAAAATTATTTGTCTTTCATCCGGAACTCTGCTATACTTTATTATTTGTCTTTCATCCAGAACTCTGTTTTACTCTGTTTAACAAAGATGTTGTGTCATTAAAATAGGCGTGACATGACAAAAATCAGGTTTAAGCATGCAAGATATAAACGTAGCTAGGTAAATTGGGTAACCGTACGTAACCATGGTATCGTCCTGTAATAGGAACTGGTATTACCATTGGGTAACTCGCAAATTCGTCACGCTCACTTGATACAGTTTGGCGCAAATATATCTTGTCATAAAGAAAATAACGTTACAACAAGAGAGTAAGTAAAGACGGTAGCAAAGCGAGGACTGATGCAGATGCACGAAATAGGGCAACGCAGCGAAACACCCCCCTCCCCCCCAAAGCGAACCCCTTAGGGATTTTCACCCCCACCATGTTTTTCTTAGGTGTTTTCACCCCATCATTTTTTTCGGTTAGCTAGGACCCTCAGCTATCACAATCTGCATGTTTGCCATAAAATTAATGGTTGGTGTGGCCACCAGCGCTGTTGCCACGGCAAACAAATTCATTAAAACTTGGAATTTGAGAATATGTCCTATCTTTGTAATTAAATATCCTAAAAGCACAACGTTAGTGTCTTAGTATATATATTTGAAGCTGTCTTGGTGAAACCAATCACAACCAGGAAAGTCAAAGTCATCCCTAATTAGGGCTGTTGCCATGGTAAAAACATGATGATAAATTCAAATTATAGAACAAAATGTAAAATTACTAATGGCTAACTGTATATTTGAGCAAAGACATGACATTTTCTTTTGACTTTTCATGTTCACTTTAATTTCCGTTTTAAACTGTCATTCGCGAACTGTATTCCTTAATTCTGTTTGTACATTTGAACAGTTTTGTAAACTTTCGCAATATCAAATGATGAATTTTCACGAACACTTTCATGGACCCCAATTTCGTGCTTGAAATCATTTCGTAATCACGATCACTGTTTTTTGGGAAACTAATGTTGCCTACGATATAATGTACGTTGCACCTTTTGGTTGTTAATGCTACTAATGTTTCTAAAAATATCTCTGCTTTAAAAGGCCATGTTTCTGCACATCTGACATGCTCATACGGTTAAAGTTGATGTGGCTTCGTAACATCAGTTCAGTCGTCTGTTAATGCAAGTCCATCATTGTTTTCGGCATACTAATTACTCAACCAAATAATATTCTCATAAAAAAGAGACCCCCCCTCCATAGATGATATCCGACACCATTTGCCATTGAAAACTTGTTCTTTGTTATTCTCATACTGAATTTTGCTCGTTGAATTTTGGGTTACTTCTGATGAGCTAAGTAGTCCAGCCGTTTTGATTGACGAGACTTAAACAAAGTACAGCGGTATGTAATACAGTGCTCGCTGAGAGCAGTACGGAAGCCAATATATTCTGACGTTTGTACAATCAATGAGTTATAGGTATGAGTATTAGGTAAAAATATGTTATATACGTTAAGCGGTTCGACATGCATCCACCACATTTTTGATGGTCGTTTTCTTTTGTAGTTTTATTTGGCATGAATTATGCTTTCTGTTCCAAGTTTTCCGAGGGCGAAGACCAATTTACCCATAATTCCCAATTGCTCAGCAATTTCCTGTATCGCTTTGATTTGCCCTGTGTCAAGAAAAAGGGACACTTGATTAAAATTAGATAACTTGTATAATCCCCCCCCCCCTGCTTCTCTGACTCTATCGTATACTATATATCCCTATATAGATCCCTTTGGTTATTGCATTTATTACTTTAAACATAGTATTGAATGCATTGAATGTGTAGACTATGTAGAAGCTCAAAGTAGACATCTTTCACTACTGATATTTAAGGCGATGCGCGCCTGACACTCTTTCATGTCGTGGTCCAGATTTCCTAATTATTGACTGCTAAGTGTATAGAGGAGGTAAAAGCTTTACTGAGACATAATTGGGTTGGTGGTTGATCGACGTATAAATCATTCTCAACGGGGTAACACATGCAAGCTATCGATCACGGTGTTGTAATTTCATTTCCGATATATGAAGCAAAATCTTCATCTCTGATACAAACGAACACAGTGACCAACCATGCATGGAATCACATAGCATCATCTCCCCACTGGTGGTGATGTGTGTGTGTTGGGAGGGGGGGGTTCTCTGCTCTGCCGGCTGAATGTCGACATTAAATGAATGGTGTTGGAGGTGTAGGTATATCTGAAGTGGGGGGGGGGGGGGTTGTGAGAAAGAGGGAAAAGCAAATCCCTGTCGGGGTCATAAAATGCAGTGCGGCGTGCTGTAAAGACGAAGAGGACTTTGGTGTCCTAGTGGTGATGTTATAGTTGTTGGACACTTCCAGCTCAATGGATGGCTGGTTACATTATTGCTTAACGGTATTGCGGTTTTCAACAATTTTAAAAGACCCATCGAAGATTAGTCAAGATGAGATAGTTATCTTTCGAAGTAAGACATAGCCATACCTTTAAAAACCAATTTCATCATGTGAAGGTCAACAATGAGAATAATGAAGGAAAATTGATTCGATCCTCAACTCCATTCGCTCGCCCCATAACTTCCCAAAACACCAGTTAGGCCCGAACCAATTCGGACCCCTGGGCGATTACCTCAAATGTCATCCTTTATGATTTTATCTGTCCCTTGGTTGTATTTCCCTGACCCGCCCTCACACACACACACACACACACACACACACACACACGCACGCACACACACACAAGACGTAAAATGAGCTCACGCAGTGCTTGTTTCGGCATATTTTCAGTCACCACGATCGTTTTTTAATGCCTTGATGTGGAAGCGCATAAATCAAAGTAGAGATGGAGTGTGCAAATAAGGAGGATTGGATGTGACACAAAGCAGTTAAGAAATTCTGTGTTTAATCTGGATGTTTCTCCGTGCGAGCAGACGGTTCAGTATGCTTAACTAATTGCTCCTCTTCTAGCTCAAAGTCTAAACTGCGTCAGGATATAGAAATGTGCATGCACCCTGACAGGCCAAGCCCTCAGATATCCACGTGGGGGTATGATTTGTCAGTTGACAACTTCTAGCTATTCTTTAGCGGACCCTAAACGTGACAGACTTAGTGTGTACGATAATGGAACGAGTACTTCTGGTACGACACCCACAACAGCTATAAAATAGAAAGCTCCTGATTAAAACCCTAAGAGCGCTGCCAACCGTGAATGAAATATACACCGGCGCGTTCTGACTTTACAGGGATGATAAAGGCCAGTCTCTTAACATTAGCAATTCCGTTAGATTTGTACAGTTTTTCTGATCAAAGAATAGTTACAATACTACGGTGGATTAATAGGGACATAGGAAAGGAAACAAGTCTGCTCAAATCTGAAAATTTGGACTTTTTGTCTCTACATTTGGACTTTTGTTTTTGGATCCAAATTTGGAGGGAAAAAAGAGGCAACATTTTGAGATAAAAAGTCAACATTGTGAGATTTGGGGACATTGCATTTCTTTCCTATGTCCCTATTAAGCCACCGTACAATGCTGACATATTGTGCACACAAAATTAAACTGCCGCATGCAATCAACACAGTAGTCTACTGCTGTACACATGTAAGTAAAGGTTTAGTAGCTACAGCGTGATAGTCTGACGTCTATCTTGTCAGTGCGCGCATGCAAACAGTGATACAAGAGCGCTCACAAGAATATCAGCACAAAATCAGAAGCGCGCGCTCCGAAATATTTGTCTGCATTGCATGCTGTACGTACAGAATACATCCGTGAGCGCGTGTGCGTTGATACGAGTGTTTACTATACCGTCATACACAGTGGATTGTCAATGGAAAATATTTGTTGTCATTTTGCAGGCGTTCATATCAACACGTACTGTACTGGGCAGTTGTCTCTTCATTGCAAGCAGTGTAGTCTAGACGTTGGATATATCTTGACGTCGTTCTTCGCCTTAATTCAGTTGTTTGAACGACTTCAATGACGGCCCGGGGATGCAGAGAAGAAAAGTAGGACATTTGAAGACATATTAAACATAACGTGATTACGATTAGTGATATTTTACATTATCTGAAGTTGTCTGTATGCATGTATGTCTGTCTGTGAAGTTAGTCTATGCATAGTCTGCAACGTATACCTAGTCTAGCCCTATCAGTATATGCCTTACTTTCGACTTCATGTTTTATGCATAACGAGAACAGTGTTACGTCATGGATTGTACCTATTAGCAACTGAGGCATTTTGACGGCACTTAAAGAGGCCATGACACGAAAAATCCAACTAATCGAGAGTAACTTCCTCTGAATCTATGAGAAAATCTATGTCAAAACTATCCTCATCACCTTGAAAACCTCAAGGACTAATTATTAATTAACGTTTTAATATTCGCATCCGAAAATAGATATCTGAAAATGCGATTTCACAACAAGACAATGATGACGTCATGTTAGGAACACAAGTGCCAAGCCCAGGCATGTACCGGATGCGCGACGATCATACCGTTCCATATACACGCACATTTACACTGAGAAAACATCAACCACTGTATTACGCTATATCGTTAGAAATTTCAAGTTTGTTTTACAACTGTTGTAAACTATCCGAGAGAAATGCCGGTCCGTTGTGTTGTTGGGGGCTGCATAAATATCATAACCCATGCAATTAGCCTTCATCCATGGCTGAAGGACGAAAAAAGCACGGCGATTATGACCAAGTTAGTGCAAAACACCAGCGTCGATTTCACTGGGCCTAGCCAGTATACAGCTCCGTATGTAGCGAACACTTAACGAAAGCATACTACGATCCCTCCTTTTTTATGAAATAAAGCAAATGGGCTTTAACGGGTCGACATAAACGAGTCGTTTTTCTGTCAAGTATTCCACATTAAAAACTCCGAAGACCAGATTGGAGAACAGGAAACCTCCAATGTGGCAAGTGGCGAGCCTTGTACATGTATGAATACATAGCCAACACACTGTACATATGGCTTGTAAGTCACCGTAACACAACGCACAATACGGTTTAGGGTATTCCGCGAATTCCAACAACACATGCACAAAATGGACTGGATTTTGTTTTCAAATGCTTCGTTAATAAATTCTTACCACGTTGTATGTTCCTTGCAATAGTTCAGAACGGGTTTCTTCTTCGATATGTTGTGGAGCATCAATTTCGGCTTGTTTAACAGGCTCGAACTGATACGGTTCTAACACCTCAGGTCCACCATCAACGTCCGGTTCAATATTGGCCTGATCATCGCCTTCACTCTCTGCTTCGAATATAAGAAAGGGCACTCTAATTATAGCCCAATTTCACTGCCTGGTGAAGAACCACTATCACTTTGAACTTCGGTTGCTGCATTTGGTTCTAAATCTGACATTCCACGGGAAATTTCGATCTGATTTCGCGCCGATTTGTTATCGACTGTTTTGTGTATTTATGTACACTTGTCGTACTGTAAGTATGAAATGTGTTCGGAGGAATCAGCGAGTGCCAACTCGTGTTCATAACATGACGTCACATGACGTCATGAGATTAGGAAAATTTTCAGCCGAATGAACTTTTCAAGCCCGAAGAGGGTAAATTTAATCTAAATTTTCGAAGGGAAAAATCAAATTTTAACTGGCAGAATGGTTGATATATGTTCTAGAGAGCATGCTTAGATGGATCCCAAAAAGACAGGACGTTGAAATTTTCGTGTCATGGCCACTTTAATGCTTTCTGGGATCAGTGTAGAAAAGTTTGTAGGAGAATTAACATAATGTGTGCTGTCGGGATTGCGCCAGTAATACGTCGGTTACTACTTGTAGGTGCCAGACGTGGCCATCTTCTACATGTCATATATCCATTAGCGGCAGGGCTATTATTCAACGAAAACGTCGAGAAAATATAATGTGGAGAGGAGATGAAGAAATGTATGCACTGTATGCCTAAAAAGTCAATATAGGCCATCCGTTCTTTTATCTTTTTTTTTTTTTTTTTTGACTTTGCTACCTTTTACTTTAAATACTCCGGACGTACCTTCTGTAATTCCACGATGTTACCATAGCAACGGAGCGTTATATTCGAAACGGAGCTATTTTTAGACGAATATATAAGTCCCATGGAATTGTCGTGAATTTCATATTTGTTTTGGTCATAATACGTAAAATACAGAGCAAAAGCTTGATAAGGTAAAAATTAGATAGATTTATTCGACAATGAGTAAAGTTTACCAGTAGAAAGTCCTAGTATGTCATAATTGAATCCCCCACGCTACTAGGTTTAATTATCGGTTATGTCTGCTGTATCCGCATTATCTACTTTGTGTACTGTCATGATTACCGCACACTTCGATTGTTTTTAATGCACGGAGAGCTCGTGGCATTGTTTATGACGTTACCGTACCTTTTTGTATCACACTGTCTTTCAAACGCCTGCCTCAGTAAATCAGCATTTAAGAAATGTGAAGTTGTTCTAACAGGAGCAAAGCTGTTTCCACACTTAACGGTTTATAATATAATGGCTTAATAATGACACAACATTCCCAAAGAACAAATATTATCAAGCTTGTCAGAAAAGATGTCGCGGTGGCCTTACACTGTACAAAAGAAGCATTTCTTTTCATTGCAGGTACAGATTTCGTCCTTATGTATACTTTGATTATAATTTCCAGTAAAAGGCGACGTGCGAGACAGGAATCAAATTTACTACTCAGGTCTTAAATTCCGATCGTTTCTCTCGACAAGTTGTGTAAATAATGCAATGACCTACTGTGTTTACGCGAAACAAAATACCAAATAGAACCCCCTCCCCCACGAAAAAAAACAGACAAAAAAACAGACAAATAAAGCGAAACAAACTTAAAACACCATGCATAGACATGCAGATATTAACAACAACCCAAAAAATAAATCATAATCATTAACAAATAAAATAAAATAGTGCTTCGGCGGGGAGTCGAACCTAGGCAGACATGAGCATATATTTAATCTTAAATAAAATGTAATAACTTAGCGAGGAAAATACGAATGAAAAAGGCAATAATTATTTTGAATTATTATATCATAAAATTGAAGACAGAAAGCTAAAATTAACAAGAGATTACGCCTCATCGAGGCCATGGTTTCACTGAACGTTGAACATCAACCCAGTCGAATCGACGTGAGCCCTCCATCGCAAGTCAGCTAGCCCACTGCTGGCCCGAAGGCCGGACTCTCAACGAATCTCCCGGATGCTTTTGCGGACTAAGTGAGGATATGGATTGGGATCCTAGGCCCGTATAAAAATTCCACCTTGGCGATGCCATTGTAAACAAAGCAGTGCCTGTCATCGGATCGGCGCGATTCACACAGCCTGACAACAAACACCGACGCGCAGTGCTGTCTTCCTACCGTTCAGGCCACCACGCCAGCCTGGTGATTCTTGGGTCGAAATAATACTTAGAGCTCCAGATTGTTTCAAAACAATGTGATATGAATGCATAAAGATACCATGCCCCAAAAGGAGTACATTCGCACAAAAGTAAACCGTGAAAAAAAAGAAGAAAAAAAAAACACACACACACGCACACGCACACGCATACATATTGCTATAGTTGCATTTCACATTGGAACTCATGGTAGGAAGAAGCTTATTTCAGCCTGGCCTTGAGATGATGTCACTCTATGGTAGAAATCTGTTTGCCCATTTATTCTGAGTCTTAGAAATTAGATCCTATAAAAAGTAAAGAAATAATGTTTGGTTACAAATGTGCTGAATGTTTTTATGCAATCAATCTAACACTCAAAAATCAAAAAATCAGTCCCATGGTGGAGAGATCTACAATATCTCTCATCCTAGAGCTGGCTGGTTGATTGCAAGTATTTTTTTAGCTGCAAAGATACTCAGTAAGGTACGAAGGCTGCAGTATGCATTGAATTGAAAAATACAGTATAAATTTGTAAGATGCAACATATTGAATTAGTAGGCCATGCATTATTATTATTATTATTACAAGTAGCCAGATGGCTGTAACCAGAGATGTCTCTTACTGAGAAGGGACATGTATGTATATATTCAAAGTTTACATGATTTGGTCAGAATTATACATGACACTGCAGCTCTAAAAAAAAATAGATGTGACTGGTAGGGTTAAATTGTGCAATGGTAAAGGTTGCTAAGATTTTACAGTGGTCTGATAGGCTTATGTCCTGCTACCCAGTCTCTGCAATCATTCTGACCTCTATAGTACTGTTGCATGCTTCAGCTTGACTGTAGAAGAGCCTTCTTGCGGGGTTCCTGTTTGTCTGCACATCTCATTTAATCGGTCGCTACCATGATTAATATTGCTGCAAGGTTTCTCCAGAGATTCACTTTCACTGCATGTTTCTGTGGGGATCCTATAGTTATGTATCAATTGAAGAGCACAGACAAATGCTTCAACCTGATCACAGAATGACTACTTGGTATACACAAAACTTCATCCACTCTTAACTCCAGTCCCCTTACATCAAGACAGTGACCATATGATCATGAGGATGTTACGTCCATTATGTATCACAAGTACATTGCAAAGGTAACAGCTACTACACATGATCAGGTAAAAGGTTAGTGGGAGACTTTCTGTTTTCTGTTTACACGTGAGAGAGAATAGTATACCATATTAACAAAAATCACAAATTACATTGTTTTGGTGATAAATATAACTGTAGAAATCAATCATGAAAAATAATTCAATTGTTTGTTCTACTATTTGATAGAGACATTGTAAAATAAAGATGAAGGTCCTACCAGGCCTGTCTAAACAGTATACCCGGTGCTGCAGGACTTTACCGAGAGAACTAATCACTTCCATAACTGCATGCTCTGCATCGAAAAACCACACATATCGTATTATGCAGCATCTTCCTTTACTCTCGGCTAGTGGCATATATGTTTAATCATATTCGAAATATATTACAATATCGACTTTCTTATTTATGATTGCATTTTTGAACGCACAGTAGCAAATTAATATTCATTTATTGGCTTACACACAGGACGACGATTTTGTTGACTATCAACAACGAAAAAGTCAGCCAGGCCGTTGTATCAGCCGCTTTAAAGGACGCAATGGGAAATTGGCCGAATGTTTCATTGGAACATTTCCGTGTTGCAGAAAGCACGCTTACCCCTAGATTGGTGGACGAGAAACGTAAGGAACAACAAATCCAAAATAATAATTCTTGATATTGCTTTGATAATTCTATATTTAATTGAAATAAACGATACACAATGGGCCATCAGAACAGTAGTATTATCAATTAATTCGAACCAAAGGTTGAATTAGCTAACCACAGTGTGTAGTACTTTCCACGTTGCATACGATATCGGCATATTCATACAACAGGAAATTCCCTTGTATTTACAGTAGATACACCATTCCAGAAAAACTTTGGAAGGGATATTTTGTCGAAAATATGGCTACTATAAAGGAAATTTTTGGTTGAGATTATGTTCACCTTCAAAAATCATAATATGGTGAAGCTGTCAGTCGATGACATCGAAATACTCCTAAGCAGTGTTATTATCGTTGAGTCACTAGAACTGATGCCTCAAGTTTTTAGTTTTTCAGGTCATGGGTCGACTCTAGTCAAATCGTTCAAGTTTAATGTTCTAGTCGATTCAGTAATTGCTCGAATCCTATTTGTCAGTAATCAATCTCGAAGGGTCACCATCCATCCCTTCCACGATAGGTTTCTTTCACTACGTAACTGTACAACCTTTCCAGGCTCCTCGGTACCAGGAGATAATGTTCAGAAATACGTCCGGTTGCCATGCTTACCTTCAACGTTTATGGCGATATATATATATATATTATCGATTTAAATCGACATATATATACCAATTTCATTCGACTTACACCAGTCTCTAGCAGCTTAAATTGACTTCTACCGATTTCAATTGATATATCATTGACTTAAACTGGTAGATGTCTATTTAAATTGACTTATACCAGTTTAATTCGACATATCATCGATTTTCATCGACGTATACCAATGTAAATCGATAATTAAAATAAATTGGTGTATGTCAATTTAAATCGACATCTATCAGTTTAAATCGATGATATGTCAAATTACATCGGTATATGTTACGTTAAACTGACATATATCAATTTACCATAAACCTTTTTATATAAAATAGAAACTGTTATAAGTCGAAGGAAATTGGTATATGTCGATTTGAGACTGATGGCCCGCCATACACCGTTGACTTCCAAAACGAATCTGATTCGTCAACTCTGTAATTCGATTCTGACTAAAAGTCACTGCTCCTAAGTAATTAAGGGTGTAAGTAAAATCATACACTGTTAGTTTTTAAGTACCATAACCTTGATATGATTTTTTTGGGCGTCTCCCTTATAGATACCGGTTGCAGATATTTTGATACGTTTTTCTTGGATATCCGGTCACAGAGCGATGAACTGCAACTTCAGGAGGGCATCGACCTGACAAATCTCCAAAAGGTATTTCATGAGCATAAAACTGATATTAAACCTACTGGAAATCCACTCTCTCTTTTTTAGATTAAATTTGGAGAACATCAATATTTGCTTCAAGTGTGCTGAGCCTCAAATGAACATGTGTGGAACATGACATGCAGAAATTGAGTGAACAATATAGTATAGACTTAGACGTTCAGGGTTAAATATATAGAGTTCTTTAAGCTTCGAAACAACAAGAAAATTTAAAAACAATAATCAATATGAGAATGGAAAAGTCTAATCAATGAAACCATTGTTTTAAAATATGTTTTCAAGTAGCTAAACCCATACCCCACATCTAAGTTTACTTAACTAAAGAAACGAAAAATACAAAGGAAAAGAGGGAGACAAATTAAGAACTATTTTGTAACAGTTATGACTTTATGCTTAGGTGGATGTTTTAACATTTCTTTCTTAATGGCTTGCAGCTAATAGACGATGGAATTTCTTCCCGCCACGAAACATTTGAGAGCGATATGAGAAGCAAACTCCTTAACCGTTCAACAGTGTTCTTAGTCAATTCGAAAGCATTTTGGAATCTCAGACAGTACATTCTACGGATTGGTCAAATATCTGCAGTGCAAGTCAAGCTGCCGGAAAAGCTGAGAACACCGCAAATGGTGGATATTATGATGGCGCATGTATTGTGGGAGTTATAGATTTATGATATAGTCTGAGGTTTCATCGTAGTAGTTTTAAAATGTTCTAGTGGTTAGGGTGTCCGCATACAAAGCGGGAGGCCCGGGTTCGAATTCCGGTGGAGTTTTTTCACAGGGCCCGATTTTCAAACTCACTACAATTTCAATTATAGATAAAGTTGGTTGGTTGGCGTCTATCTTGGCACAGAGTGCTCTATGTCCGGTGGACAGATCGAAATATATGTTGAGACTAGTTGAGACTAGTGGAACACTAGTAGTTGTTACTCGGAGTTTCACGCGTTGATCGATCTTCAGACAACGCGTGAAACTCCGAATAACTACTACTAGTGTTCCACTAGTCTCCACTAGTCTCAACATATAAATATATATATATATATATATATATATATATATACATATATATATATATATGTATATATATGTATATATATATATGTGTATATATATATATATATATATATATATATATATATATATATATATATATATATATATATATATATATATATATATGCGTGTATGTGTGTATGCGTGGACGTGGGTGTTTATAAGCGATCAGTGATCAGAATAGGAAGTAGGAAGGAGTTATCGATATAAACTGTTTCAGAAATCAATGTGTGTACGTTTCAATATTAGTTGATTACCTACACCTTCACCCAGAATGCCTGATAACAATTTATATAGAAAAAAGGCTAGCAAAGTTAATTGACCATTATTTCATTAACTCGACGAACTATTCGATAAAAGTAAAACAGCTGTTGTATAGATAATTTGATTGTCATGTATGTAACCTTGTTAGTCCTTTGGTTTTGTACCTGTAATGGTTAGTCTGGCATTGGTTCTAGTTTAAACTGTTTGAATAATCATTTGTTGGATATCTTGGTAGACATGAGCCTACATGTTTTATTTGTAAGAATGTTTGATTTCAGACATGCATGTATGAGCCTGCATGTTTTATTTGTGAGAATGATTTATTTCAGACATAAATGTATGAGCCTGCATATTTCACTTTAAAATATTTTTTAACTTTCAATTATTGTATCGGGCGTTATTGTAATTCCCTGAAACCGGAAATTGTGCGGTTTAAAATAATGTATTAATAAAATAATAATAATACATTAATATTATACAATAAATTTGTACGTAAGATGGTGAAAAGGAATAGATTAGTCGAACTGTAGAGATTTATATCGTTTTCATTTGATCATTTATACAATATTGTAATAGCTGATGGGAGGTCACAGTGGAAAAAACATTTTGAGCTACTATATGAGGTACAATAGCACCCCCCCCCCACCCCTTTCCAGCATCTCCATTCCAGACCATTTGGAATCCGAGTGTATACAATTAGCTTATATAATCTTACATTTATTTCAAATTTAAGGAAAATTTATGAGCATAGTTAATTTTCAGGGCTAATCCAGGACTTGAACAAGGAGGAGTTGACTTATAGGCGTGTAGCCAACCATCGTGGTGTGAAGGGAAAAGCAAAATCAAGTTCCATAAGAGACATGGAACTTTGGCTAGAAGTGTTGATTACTTGATCAAAGTTAACTTTACAATCACAAGCTGCATATGTTGTAAACCATCAACTACGACTGCTATCAGTCCAGGTTTCCTGTTTTGTTCTCGCTTTTAATGTTTGAGAAATGATCCTTTAACGTGCTGAGGTTCCTCTATAAAAGTGACATATTTATTAAGTATAATATGCATACCATTATAGGTCAGTTTATCAGATGCAACACAAAACTCGGTAGGACGACATCAGATTTGTATGACTCAAACAACATGTTTACTGTGTAATACAAAGTTACCAAGGACAAAGGAATGTCATCTGAAGGTGCTGTGTTGTTTATATGAAGTTAAAAGAACATGTTCTGGCTGAGTTTTATATCAATTTATTTATATAATTGATAAAACAACATATTAACGCTAACAATGTTTCCGCCTGCACTGAGGAGTCGACGTTATCAGCAATTGAGCCTTAACGGAGCATTCCACATATTTATCACATTTAAATGGTGAATATCCTGAAACGTGAAAAAACTATAGAAATATGACTAACAATCATTTTTTTTTTATCTTGGACTATAAGGCCTACAAATCAAGACTAGCATTCAGTCTAAAGTTATCTTTGAAGACTATATATGTTATGTCACCCGATACTCATAGCTGGTACAGTAACTACTGTTGATGTTCTGTAACACATGTTATTGTGTTACGAACACAAAGTAGTAATTACTGATGCACACGGTTGCGGGACATGAACAGTAGTTGCAGTGCCAACAATTATAGTGCGAGTTAATTGATACGCGATTCTAAAATGAAGTCGTATCTAGTCGTTTTATACTATAAGTCGGCCATTGGATATACCCGAACGTGGCCTTTCTTCGTTCTCGGCATGACGAATTTGCGTAATATAAAGAGAGGTGTGAACTGGAATCAAGCGGTACCGTACCTCCTTTACTTTATCTCGAAGACATTTTCATCTTCATACACCCCTTAGGCAGTCGCGCAGTTCTTTACATGGAAACAAGTTGACAACTTTGCAGCTTTTACAGTGTCACCTTTAACACAGTTTACCGTTTAAAATAGTAATACTGATGCACGGTTGTGGGACATGAAAAGTAGTTGTTGTACCAGCTATGAGTATCGGCTGGCAAGGTCCACAGGCAAGGTTTTGCTATAATAACTCAATCTAATGTGTGGGACTGGAAGAAGCTCCTTGTTCTTGTTCTTGCATGGGACCGAGACTAGTTACGCCATTGAAAACAAAGCGGGTAGGTACACATTCAACGGCCACTGTGGACGTTTAACGCAACCTGCATGGAATTAATTCTTCAACTAGCTGATTATCTTGTGAATTTAATATATAGTGTGTTTCCGGAGCATGCGGCGACGTTTCGTTTTTAAAGCGTTTTCAATCCACTCCACAAGAGTAAAGAATGAAGCAGTATACAGGTATATAGATGCTTCCTATAAGTAAAGTACATGACGCAGTTACTCTAGGGGTTCCGATTAAATCTGTAAAAGCGCCAAATGGAGAGTTTTTTTACTTGGCAACAGCGATTTCAACAATAAAGTGATCGTATTATTGTGCAATTATCAAGTTTTAAATGAGAGGATGCTATCACTCTACCTTTCATTTAGAAAGGTATAGCTCTCCCACCAGCCCGAACACCGTCAGCTCACCTTCTCCGCTCACAGTGGTTGATTTATTTTCGTAACGAGCTGACCACTTGTTATAATGTAACGTAGGCTATATTTATTTAAGGTTGCTTATACCCATATAATTATTCATTATATTCGGAGATATTCACTCGATACGCGTTACAACAAGCGCTCACGGTTGGTTGGAACAATCACACAGTTGAGGGTCTACTGTATGACACACTGACCAAAAACATGAACCGGAAGGCTGATTTTATGATGTTAGATGTAGTTTTGATACAGCTCTGCAGTTCTGTTTAATATTATAATCAATACGTTTAAAATCAATACTAAACACATTCCTACCATGCATTATAAAGAGTTCAGTACCGTACTGCATTTTCAATAATTAAGTCTAAAGGGGAGGGGGTGGGGTCGAGGTCTCGTTTAGCTTGCTGAATATGCCGCTATTGATGAGGGTAGGGGACCAATGAGCAAAATTGCCAGGGGCTCATATCACCGTCAGTACACCCATTGTTGTGCATATTTCCACGCTATTTCGTTGTTTTCGTTTTATCTTGTTAGTAGGACTGTGTCTGTCTCTAGCCTTCTTAGTTGTTTCCATAGTCATCACATATCGGTCAGGCAAATTTGCCCACATTTGTCAGTTTTGTCAACCCTACGCTTCCTCATTGGAAATCTCTTGATCAGCTATCGTGAAAGAAAGGCACTGAAAGGTTCATTAAAAGCTACCATAGGTGTAAGATCTCATCAAGAGCTACTTTTACGCAATATAATTGATGAGAAAAAAAAAACACCTTTTATGGTCACGAATTCAAAATATATAAATAAAACCAAATTTGCTCAAAACAATGTACAATTAGTGAAATATTGAGCACTTTTTCCCGAGGGCAGTCATTCCTTACATTCAGCGATATTTTCTTATGCACCGATATTTCGGTATTTTATTTCGGTATCTGCCGATAAGTCCACTGTGTTTGCCATCCACCCTACTACTCCTCCTCGTCCCCCCTCTCTTCCGAGAAAACCTCGAGCGCCGACACTGTCTATATAGGACTTGAAGAATATCTGTAATCGTTATTAACAACTGTATTAGTCTTTATATATTAGTCTATCAGGGGTACCTATTTACTGCTATGGATATGGCAGTTCTGAAGGGGTAATTCTATGGCTTCTCAACACAACAGAAGAGTTCCTACCTTTCCATGAAATCGATGTGTTTGAATTTATTCCCGAAGAATCAATGTGTGTTCATAAATTGTTTTTTTTTTTAATCTCTTATCATAAATAATGTAAGTATAAAGGAAGGTTATAAACGTTGTCCTTGCTTTAAATCAGCGCTGTATAACGAATCATGCATGATTGGAGTCTTTAACTTCAAAAGTTAAGTGACTCAAACATTTTTTTGTGGAGTTGTTCTCCCCCCCCCCCACCCGCTCCTTATAGAGGTGAGAGTGACTCGAGTCGAGGACCCCACCCCGAGTCAGGAAAGTCGCTGGTAGTGACTTGACTCGATTTTAAATGAAACGACTCGAGTTTTTTACAACTTTTCTCTTAATTATTCTTCAGGGTGCCAGTGATCCACCAACTCGAGTTCAACAGAAACTACGAAGTCGTAATAACTCAAGCCTGGGACTCTACCGTTACAGAATGGTAGATGTTGTTCGTGTAATTGGGTTTTATGGAAGTTGTCCAAAGCTTACTTTTCTCTACAAGTATAACTCAATCAACAGTTTATAGCTTATATGACGTCAATTGTCTGATCTTGAGGACGCGCAAGTGTCATTTTCAAGAGAATGAGTAAGAAGACGAAAACCAAAACGGAAATCGACACATGCACATTTTTCAAATTGTTTTAACTTTTGCAGATGGGGGGTTACTAAATTCTTATCCTGGAACATGATCATAAATAACACACGTTACTTGATGGTGTGAAATTCAGCAAATGATCAATGGCATCTTCTCCTGTATACACTTGGACTTGGTTCACTAAACTTGACGTAGATTCTAGCAACACGGCCCTTCCTTGTTAAAGAGGAAACATACACTGCTATTCTCAAATACATTAATTAAGTCAATTTGTTCAAATCCAAGCGATGCTAAATATATGTCATGTAGTTAGACAAGATATATGTTCAAAAGATAGAGCCGTAAGATTTAAACATTACTGGTAAAAGCAATGGCTTTACCGATTTGTAGCTGGTTGTCTCTTGAAAAGAAGTTGATGTTACTCAATCATGTTGCAGAAAATTGACTCAATCTGTTGTTCAGTGTGCCCTTAGGGAAGCTCTTCGGCCCTTGCCAGAGTTTCAACTTGAGAAATATTGCGTAGCAGAGAGTGTTATAATGAACACCGACGAGTTTGGTAAGTACATCTGATGCAATATTTGGAACGTTGGAATATCGTCATATTAACTTTTATTTTGTATATATGTGTTACGCGAAACTTTCACCAACAGGTCCTGCCGGGGATCAAGGAGTGTGAGGATAGGCATCCCTCCCGAGTCTTCCATACCCACACATCATATTAAACTGTGTTATTAGCAAAACCTTGCCTGTGGACGTATAAAATATTTTCTTTAAAGATGACTTGATTTGTAGGCCCTAACAGTCCAATAGAATAAAACAATAATGAGTGTTAGTCAAATTTGTATACCTTTTTCTCGTTTCGGGAATTTTACCTTTAAAATATTATAAATCTCTGGAATGCTCCGTTAAAGCTCAATTGCTGATGACGTCGACTCCTCAGTGCAGTCTCGAACATTGTTAGCTATAAATTATTGTTTTATAAAAATATCAATAAATTTATATGAAACTTAGCCAATCGGGTTCTTTTAACTTCGTATGAACAAAAGAGTATACTTTTCGGATGACATTCGGCACAAGTTATCTTTGACAACTTTGTATTAGGCTGTAAACATGTTGTTCTAGGTCATAAACGTCTGATGTCTTCCTACTGACTTTTGCGTTGATCTGAGAAACTGACCTATAATGGTCTGTATAATATACTTATAACCAAATCATTTTCAGTGAGAAACATCAGAACTTAAATGGATCATTTCTGAGACTTTAAGAGCGATAACAAATTGAAACCTGGACTGATAGCAGTCTTAGTTGTTGGTCTACAACACATCAAGCTAGTGATTAAAAATAGTTCACTTTGATTAAGTGATCAACACTTCTAGCCAAAGTTCCGTGTCTCGTTTGGAACTTGATTTTGCTTTTCCCTCCCACCACGATGGCTTGCTACGCGCCTATAAGTCAATCCCCTCTTTGTTCAAATCCTTGATCAGAACTGAAAATGTCTTATCAATATGCTCTGCGCATTAATTTTCCTTAAATTTGAATGAAATGTAAGATATGTTATTTTGTATACATTTGAGTTCCAAATGTTCTGGTATGGAGAACCCGGAAAGGGTGGGGGGGGGGGGGGTTGTACCTCAGATAACAAACATGTAATGTTTCGCTACAGCTAAAACTATATCATTTAAAGTATGAAAAGAATACACAGTCGATAGTTTTATTTGTACCTCTATACAGGGGTTAACTTATCAGTTCCAAGACGGAACCTCCTTAACTCATTACAAATTTCCTTGATCTTTCCGGTGAAGGATGTGGAGGTTGGGGTGGATGGGAGGGGGTGGGAGCTAAACAAACATGATGTATCAACGAGTCGGTGAATTACTTTTGGTTAAGTAAGAGGAAACATTTTTAATACGAGTTTGCTCATTGGTACATATGAGAGTTTATGCGCTACACCTTAATTATTCTGGACACGCCTGGCTATGCACACATTTACTATAAGAAGCATATTGGTTTCCGGACTGCCATCTCTAATGAAACACTTAGCCTTCTGAAAAGGTTTTCATATTGCCAAGTTTCTAGTTTTCCCAACAAAAATCTCACAACTCACAACTCGAATTTTTTTTATAGGCTTGAGTGTGTCGCTTCACTGCCTGCTATCGCTACACACATTGCGTGCAAAAAGGTGCACTCTCTGTACATACAGCTGTGCTATTGGAAGATTTCCGTCGTATTTAGCAATCGTCGAGATTCACTGCCAAATAAAACTTCAGGTTTGAATGTAGTTAAGTTGGGGAAATGACCAGATGCCGTTTACAAAACTTAACTGTCGCCTAGTTAGATTTTTGACAATGGCCAATCTCAATGCGAATTAATTGTGTAAAGCCGTCCTAGTGAATTCACGATATGTGTCTGTATCGGCTGTTGATGTCAAGTTATGTAGTCTCTTCTACCAGTTTCAGCATAGCTAGGCCTTAAAAGTAACGTTCGAGTTTCGTCACGTTTATAATACTGGGACAACTCGAACAATTTTATGTAGTCTATGCCAGCAACGGTGGTATAAGATTGTGTTCGTTAACACAAAAACGTGAATAATACCATTCAGAATACCAAATCCCTTGAGACTGTGGCAAAACATCTCCTAAATGATTTCTTAAGGCATTTTCCTACTGGCTATCAGTCATAATTCGCAAAATATACCAACTTCTAAAGAGTTTTGAGACAAGTTTGCTGTTATTGCTGCTAGGATTTTTTGGAAGATAGATGCTCTTTCAACCTGAGTTTCGTTGCGTTAAAGATCGCTTTGATTTGGGGTAGTGTAATGGAGTAATATTGATTTTTTTCGCGCACTTGTCTGCAGCTTCAATACGTCAAGATAAATAATTGGGAAATTTAAGAAGTCGCGCTAATCGGGTATCGGTTCAAAGTAACAACGAGGTGCTGCATAGGATAATGACTCGCACACACCTAGCAACTGCATAGAATATGCCTAGTACTATATAGGGCCCTAGGGTAATGTAACAGAAGCCAAGCTATCTTTGCAGGTATTTGTGCAAATGTTTTATTTTTATCAGTTTGAGACAGTACAGTAGGCCTAAATGCTTATTTATGATTCTGCGACATGTCTTACTTTATTCGTCACTCACTTTTGATGGAAAAAGTTAAATTTCGTACTGCAAAGTGCCTAATCCTTGTTCACAGAAAGTAATGATGTTGTAGATCTGTACTATGAAGACTTGAACAGAAACTATAATGGCCAGTGAATTTTGCTTTTTAGAGTATAGCTTTTTAGTCACGTTCGCTAAATAGTGGGTACGTTTAAACATATTTGTCTAGGCTTGAGAGGAAGCCCGTGGTCTGTGGTAGAGATCAATCTATATGTTGAATAAAATGTGGTAGAAATCAATCTGTTTGTTGAATACCAAGAAAAAAAGTGTCCATCTCGGTCATCAGCTGCCATTGTGAATCAGTGGCGTAGGAAGGTACTTTTGAGTGGGGGGGGGGGGCTGAAGACTGATGGCCGGCCTGGGGGAGGGGTCTAAGGGGAGGGGGTGTCCTCCTCCCCCTTTGGAATTTTTTTGCATTTCCAGGTGGCCTCAGATGCAATTTGGTGCAATATAGCACACTTCAACCCACCCACTCCATTTTGTATATAATTTTGCATTTTCAACTGGCCTTAGATGCAATTTGGTGCTCCAAATGAGATTTTTTTCTCATTTGGAAATGAAAAAGGGGTTTTCTGACTTGCGAAGCGGGGGGGGGGGGGGGCGGAATGATACTTCCGCCCCCCACATTTTTCACTGGGGGGGGGGGCTGGCGCCCCCAGCCCCCCCGGTTCCTACGCCCTTGATGTGAATATTGTTTGTCACATCTCAACGCTTTTTGCTGTACAACTTGGATTGAAGAATGTTGTTCATCCTGGCTATACCCTACAGTCTAGTATGTTTCATTTATAGTTATGTAGCATCATCGAAACCACACTGCAGTTTTTCTGTCTAGTTAAAATCCTGGATTCGTCCATGACGTGCTTCATTGATGACATCGCTTTATAGTCATATGCAAGGTACATGCATACAGAACAGATTATGCAGTGTCCGCTGTGATCTCCCATTAGCTATTATAAATATCGTACACATGATCAAATGAAAACGATACAAATCTCTACAGTTTGACTTTAATAATATATTTCTTTTCACCGCCTTAGTTCAATTGTATATTATTAATGCAGCTTGCAGACCTTACCATTTCCTGTTTCAGGGAATTACAATAGCTTCCGATACCATAATTGAAATTCAAAAAACACTCGCACAAATAAAACATACATGCTTATACTTGTATGTCTCAAATAAATTGTACAAGATATCTACCAAATTATAATTAAACAGTTTAAGCTACAACTAATGCCACACTATCCATTACCGGTACAAAAAAGAGGTGTATAATAATAATAATATTAATAATAATAATTATAACAATAATAATAATAAAACATGACAATCCCTCATCTATACAAAACCTGTTTTAGTTTTATCGAATAGCTCGTGGGCTTAATCAACGAATGGACACTTAACTTTGCTTGTTTCTATATAAATTGTTTTGGGTAAAGGTGTATAGGTAGTCAACTAAAATTAAAACGTACACACATTTCATTTCTGCAACAGTTTGTTCGATAAATCCTTCCTTCTTCCTATTTTGATCACCGATGATAAAAACACACGCACACACTCGCATATATATATATATATATATATTAATATGTTATATGTTATATATATATATATTAAACTTAACACGATTTATATATGTCTATAACTCCAACAATACATACGCCATCAAAACATCCACCATTTGTGGTGTTCTCAGATTTTCCGGCAGTTTGACTTGCACTGCAGAGATTTGACTAATCCGTAGAATCTACTACTCTGAGATACTAAAACACGCTAAAATGAGTCATTATTTATCAGTTGGGTGATCTCAAGCTCCGCCTTAGTTTTGTGATACTTTGATCGCTAATAATACTGTTATGTCTAAACTGACACTTCCTACTGATAGCCAGGCAAAAACTAAAGGCTGTTAAGAACGAATTATGTAACGCCTTTCCTTTATATAAAGCAAGATAAATCTAAGGATTAATGTGCAGTTAATGCAGTTGAAGCAAATATCGAAGAAACATAAAACACTTGTATAAACGTTTAAGCATAAAAAGATACATGCATAAAATTAGGTTTACAAATTAACAAGTTCTGATAGGATTGTTATTTATCTTTTGCTCTCACATAACATGAGACATCATAATATCCACCATTTGTGGTGTTCTCAGCTTTTCCGGCAGCTTGACTTGCACTGCAGAGATTTGACCAATCCGTAGAATGTACTGTCTCAGATTCCAAAATGCCTTCGAATTGACTAAAAACACTTTTGAAGGGTCAAGCCTTTTGCTTCTTAATTCGCTTTCAAACCTTTTGTGGCGGGAGGATATTCCATCGTCTATTAGCTGCAAGAAAATAAGAATAAAATATTGAAACATCACCCTAAGCATAAGGTCATGACCGTTATATTAAACATTTTATTTTCTCCCTCTGTTTCCTTGTTTTTTTCTTTAAATTAGTTAAGTAAATTTAAATATAGGGAAATGGGTTGAACTAATTGAAAACATATTTCAAAACAATGATTTCAATAATTACAATTATATTTAAAAAAAGACATTTAAAAGACTAGTGCTTCTATACTTGCTTTTCTGTGCAGTTTTCTAACGTTTACATACACAATTGCTTGCATCTTGATCCATCTACATAAATATTTCATTCATATATTATTCAAACAAAGATTCCGTTCTCATATTGATTGTAGTTGTTAGTACTTCTTGTTGCTTCGAAGCTTTAAATCTATATATATATATTTAACCCTGAACGTCTATACTATCTTTTCAAGAAAGGAATCATAAAATAGTCCAAATAATATCTCAAAGGTATAACTTAAAGATATACAATCAGGGGAATGCTAGCGAAATTTCACTCAATTCCTGCATGTCGTTTTCCAGATATGTTCATTTGAGGCTGAGCAAACTTGAAGCAAATAGTGATGTTTTCTCAAATTTAAATGAAAAGGGGGAGAGTGGAGTTCCTATAGGATTAAAATAAGTTGATGCTCATGAATTACCTTTGGGAGGACTTTAATGTCGATGGCGTCCTGAAGTTGCAGTTCATCGCTCTGTGACCGGATGTCCAAGAAAAACGTATAAAAATGTTTGTAACCGGTATCTATAAGGAAGACGTACACAAACATGTTATCATGGGTAATGGTACTGAATACTAAACATTGTATGATTTTAACTTACGACACCCTTAATTACTATATTCAGACGCGAATTAAAGAGTTTGAGTTTGAGTGAAGAAAACTTATTGTAAACGGATGGAGGGTGACCCTTGGATATTGATTACTCAATTTGATTCGTGCCAAGGGATGAATCGACTAGAACAATGTGAAATGAGCTACTTGACTTGACTATAGACTCGACTGAAGACCTGAAAATCTGAAGACTTGAGACATCAATTCAAGTTGCTTAGTTAGCTAAGTAGACCTAATTGATAATACTCCTGTTCTGATGGCACCATGTGTATCGTTTATTTCAATTAAATATGGAATTATAGAAACAACATCAAGAAATATTATTTTGGATTTTTTGTTCATTACGTTTCTCGTCCACCAATCTAGGGCTAAGCGGGCTTTCAGCAACACAGAAATGTTCCAATGAAACATTCGGCCAATTCCCCATTGCTTCCTTTAAAGCGGCTGATACAACTGCCTGGCTGACTTTTTCGTTGTTGATAGTCAACAAAATCGCCCTCCTGTGTGTGAGACAGGAAAATAATATAGTTTGCTACTGTGCGTCCTAAAGTTCAATAAAAATAAGAAAGTCGATTAAATTGTAATAGATTTCCAATATGATTAACACATTACGTAATGAGTAAAGGAAGATGCTGCATCATACAATATGTGTGGTTCTTGATGCAGAGCATGTAGTTCTGGAAGTGATTAGTTCTCTCGGTAAAGCATTGAAACACTAGGAACTCTGTTTAGACAGGCCATTTGAAGACGTTCTATCTTTATTTCACAATGCCTTTATGAAAAAGGAAAATAAACTATTGAATTAGTTCTCATGATTGATTTCCACGGATAAATAGGCCTATATCACCTAATCAGTGTTCAGCAGTACTTAATTTACAACTTTTCTTAATCATTGCAACTCGATCCTTGGCCATTCAGGTGATAACGTGAAATTTCTCAAATATTACAAACTCTACTCCAGCGATATCTTATTGTCATAAATTAATTTTTTGTCCTAGCAATCGTGACTGGCGATCCCATCCCCAACGAACAAGGGGATTTGCCATAGAGGGGAACTCTCTGACATTCCGTTGTTAAACTTTTCATATACACATTGCCGTAAGGAAAGTACATACATGTGTACCAATGTTTACGCACCTCTAGAATAAGTTTCTTGTTAATAACTTAATTGTATATTTCAGCAACAATGTTTTTATTTTTTTTGCAATAAAACATTTATATCGACTCTAAACAAACTAATGACCATACAGAAATAATATTAAGTACCAACATTTCTGTTTTGTCATAGTTAACTCACGCGTTGATCACGAGCCTTCCATATGAAGTCATCATCATATAGTAGGTTTTCAGTAGGCTAATGATAACTCTCAGACTATACTGTTATATTCACTGCAGTAGTATCAAATTAACCTAACAAAACCTTAATGTATCTGACAGGCAAAGTTCCTATTTCTTTATTGTACATAATTTACTGATCATATATATCGTATTAACTTATCGGCCTTTTGGCTAAGATCATGTGTAGTATCTGTTCCCTTTCGAGGGGAACCGTGATACACACCTGGCAATGATCACACAGACACAGTCTTGATACAAGGGGACTGGATTTGAGAGCGGATCAATCGTTCGGTTGTTTGGTTTTTCGTGCCCAGGTTCTCTCCTGGATTACTTTTCTAAAAACGTATCGTATTTACGAGATTATATGCTCGCATAGTGACAACTATACGACCATGAAACTGGCCTATGATCATTGACACCGAGTACTCATCAATATTTGTAAAATGAAAAAAGGCTTCAACCTGATTATGCTATACTCATAGCCCTTAACAATATCAGCATATTACCTGACTGTTCACTTAAATATCTTGTATCACCTCCTTCCCCGCCTCATACGCCTATGCTCTTAGCGTTAACAAATTGACATTACCTGTACAAAAACTTCACCCTAGGACATTCACCAAAGTACCCGACGACTTGTACAACATCTCCCATCCTGTATCGATAGAATCCACAAGCTTGTGTCACCACAATCTCGTAAATTTTACCGACTTCAAGTTCGTGGAGGAATACCGTTTCTGGACTTTCTACATCCCTGTTGAAATTAAAATGTTTTCGTTTTGTTCGTTCGAATACCAGATATTGTTATTGCTGAATGTGACACATACGTTGTTTTCATTACTAATTTAACGTGACTGTGTAGTGGTGTAGTTGTTTATTAACATTTAAAATACTAGGGTATGATTTCCCCGTCATGTTAACAATTTCCGATACTTGGCATTAACGGCCCCTTTTAATTTCAATTTGATAAAGCTTTTAATGGTTCATTCATATACCTAGCAGTGTTTCATTTACATTTTCAATGTGATAACAGAGCCATTTTTATTGCGAAAAGTACAAAACAATTAAACTAGCTTGTATAGTCCAGTGGTTAAATAAACATACATCATATAAGTTAATTAAAGGTAAATTGCAAACATAAATTATGTACTCATTACATTATCAATGTGAAAACAGACCTCTTCTTCTACGATTCCCTTCAGAAATTGAAACAAAAACTGGCTTGTACATGTGTCTTGTCGTGAAATAAACATACAGCATTTAAGCTAACTAATCAATGTAACAAGAAAACCATGAAGTTATGATTCTCGACAGAAATAGAAATTCAACTTGCATTTCATTTTCTGGTATAAATTCAAAGACCGCAACTTCGTGGTATGGCAAAAATGACACTTCCGTATCATTTGGCCATAAGTTGACTCCTTGCGCTCCCTCAGAACTGCCATAACCATATGAATAAATTGTAACTCCTATGTAAAGAGATAATGGATCAACTTGATTTAAGCTTTAGATTAAACATCATCGTACGATAATACTTTAATTCAGCATCGAAATAAACGGGTAACTTTCCTTTTACAACGAATGCTGTTTTTATTTCATTGAATATTGTTTTAGCAATAGTGTGTCATAGATCTGTCGTGGTTCAAAATTATGTATGTCAGTTATGATGGAGTATTGGTAGCGTCATTGTCGCAGTATAAGTATAAGTCATATGATGCAAAAGCGCAGTCTGCGAATTGGGTGGTATATTTACCTTTAGCAACTGTCGTTTCCAAGTATAGTTTTCTGCCGATATTATCAATACATCCGATATATCCTATGGAAGGCCAAATGCGTTTCACGATGCCAATTGGTCCTTTCTTCACCTCTCGTTCGACCTCTCGTGCACGCTCTGGATCGCCCATACCCAGAGCCGCCGTTAGTGCTCGTCGAGTGTTATTGTCTAACTGAAGGGTCTCAGAGATTGTGCCATTCGCCAAGTCGTCAACCAGCAGCTGCCAGTTCGCCAGGAGAATCCGGATGGTTTCTTCAAACGTAGAAATAAAACTAGCCTCAATTACTCCTAAGGATCTTTCCTTAATACCAAACAGCAAATGAATGTACATCGCTTCAAACATATCGCCAAGAAGTAAACCTTCTGGAGGGGTTGTGTACGAAACTAATCTTTTCATATTTTTGGGTTCAATAGCAGTCGCAACCGCAATGGGTATTCCACTTTTACTCTTCTTGAGGTCAAAATGAAAGTGGAGCTTCATAATCCTTTGCATAATCGTGACCTTTGGAAAAGTCTCCAAACTTGTGCCCTTGATGACGGCCCTTACTTTGGGTAAAAGTTTCTTGATATCTTGGGGTATCAATTTGTTTTGTCCAGTTGTTCCACGAGTGCGACACAGCCTTGATGGAATGTCCTTTGTCATTACAAATAGTTCTCCATCTGCAACACGGTTGATGAAATCTTCGTAATGCTTGTATACCGTTAAGGGATGATACCTTTTCAGACTCTCCAAGCTGTCGATGCGAGACAAATGGAATTTCCTTCCATATTCAGTGTTGTTGTTTGTGTTCACTATTTCCAACAGTAAACGCTCTTGGCTATTCTTCACATCGAAACACTTACTTTTAAAGCGTTTTAAAGCTTTCTTTCCGATGTAATTTGCTCGAAGGTTGTTAAAGATGAGGAACTACGCTGACGGTAGGCACAGCGTAGTGGACCAACACTGATGTTTTACGATGATCACCCCTGCCCAAACAGTAGCTGCTGTGATTCCTGCAAGCAAAATGCAAAGAAACAATGCCGACTCAGTCGGAATATGTGCAAGACTTTCATTTTTGCTAGATCTAGACCAACTTAAACGTACTGTTCTATGTTCATATCAATGTTCAGTTTAAAACTCGGGACAATGCAACTTTTGGGAGCAAGTTCAAATCTTCTTAGAGTGAACGGCAGTTTTCACTTTTGAAAGAAATCAACAATTGAAGGTAATTTAAAAACGAAAATTGGAAGGGCACCATGTCTGTCTTACCAAATTGAGACAAGACAGTCGTGCAGAAATGACAAAACAGGAACGATTCATGACATCGCGGACAAACGGAAGCGTGTACATGCATCTATAAGCTTCAATTAGTTCTTTTCTGGAGCAAATATTGCTGAAGTGTCGGGCAAAACGAGCCCTGATGTATTGTGTTCATGAAGGTTAATGATTGAAATTTCCTATTGCAACTTGAGTAAAAAATTTGAGTAAAAGTTTTGCCGTCGGTAATGGATGATTATTAAAGGTATTACGACAAGTGCTTGGGGCACCGACGATAATTCCAGTCTGGTGCTGATTGTGTTGTGTTAATGTTTCACTTTAAATAACTGTATATACTAAATTGTGGATATTTAAATAATGGAATATATAATTACGTGATTTTACATGACATACACGGATAGATGCATATCTATTCCTTAGGGACTTAACCTTGGCATTTGTGAACATTACCTTGAACAAAGAAGGAAGTTAAGCTTAAACAGCTGCTTCACTAATCTGCAATCTACCAACCATACCGAGTAGTACTCAAGTGCAATATGATTGTTCGTGCACTCTAATCAAACTTTTCTTGAAGAATTATTAATAATAACACTTGTTTTCCTGGGCGCACACTTTTTCATGTCATTATTCATAGCATAAGGAAAGCATATAATTTTTGCTAATTTGGTATCGAAACTTCTGTTGCAAAATGTTATTGCTGTTTTAGCAACTTTGCCAAGAGAAAATCGGCCAAAAGGGAGAAACTTTATCTAAAACCAAGAAAAGTGGGAGTACATTTTGTCATTTGTAACATTGTTAGTCACCACACGGGTGAACTTTGACCTCTGACACTTCATCGTGTAACGCCATAAGTGACAGAGGCACGGCGACACAGTCCCTCGAATAAATTCAGCAAGTTATATGTCCATAGATTTATCAGAGTTGGCGACACATTTTTCATATAAATATTGTTAATTGTGACCTTGTGGTATTGCAGTTTTACGTTAATAGGATATTAAATCAGAGAAAGTCTGGCTGTCTACAATCATATGACGGGTTGGGAAATTTTGCAATTTGGTCTCATGAATGTTGGTAAAAATACAGTTTAGATGTTTCTTTTTTAATTTAATTGTTGTGGCGGTTGAAAACGAGGAGGTAATGACGCACATTTATGTTAACACACAAACATAGCCACCGAAAATAATATTTTTCCAATACGGGTTTGTACTATTTAATCACAAATATTCAATGAAGTACAATATCTCATCTTCACTTCTTTTTAATGTTGTGATGAAAAAATAGGTATGAAAGGGGCTTATTATGAGAAAAAAAACTATATAGCTTCGTTTGTGGTAGGTCACAATCATACAATCTACTTAGATAATGGCCTTTTACGTGTTAAATGGCACACGAACACGCCAAATGCAGTATTGCAACGTTGTTAGATATTGCAAAAATGTCACATCTATGACTTATGCGAGCTGTACTCGACATATCAATGATTGACCTCATTAACATATTTGATATCATCGATTTCGGGTATGATTGACAGCTCTGTTGTATTCCAGATATATCAAGTTCGTGCGCAAAGGGCATGTGACCTTCAAAGTCCTCTACTTGTTATTTTCACCGGAATGTGGTTATAGATTGATAACTGCATAAGAGGTACCCAGCTGGGACTCTATTGTTCTGTGTATTTTCTTCTAATGGTCATGTTCCCCTTGAAACTCTTGTATTGACAGTATATGAGCAGTATGAATATTCTATCAGATAAAGATTAGGAAATGTTCATATGTACGGCCAGTGCGAGCGTTTTGAGGCATGATATAGGAGGACCGTACAGCATGGTATTAGCTTACAAAATTGTCCAAACTGGCTTGGAGGAATCGGTTTCATTTTGAATAACCATAGTGTTGAGAACACTTATAAACATGATTTTAAGAAGACATATATCGTTACCGAACATGTAGTCCGAATTTATGTATAAGTTCAGTGTCTCCCTACAGATATACCCAAACATGCACAAACATGCAATGTTAAAAACACAAATTCCTTACCTATGATCGCTATTAACCAGGTTGGTGAAGGCTCTTCCATGCTCAATGAAAGAATAATGAGATAAAGGAGTGCCAAAGTGATGCAAATTCCGGTAGTTGTGTAAAGTAGCATTGGAACAATCACCTCAGAAAGATATTTCATACTCTTCGTGAACCTTTGTAGTATAGAGTCATAGGTAATGTATTTATGAGTGTTTTTTTTCACTATAAACGTCACATAGAAACTGCGATATACACAATATGAGAATAAATGAACTTGTAAGCCTGAGTGTTCAGAACTTGATTATGTTTACTGAAGGTAACCTTAACTTAGAATAATAAATACTACGGCTGGCATTCTGATAAATGTCAAAGGAGTAAGATGTTAAGCAGACTAGAAATAAAAGTTGGTCGCATTTACACAATTTGTCTCGTCAGTCGGAGTAGCATCATTCGTTGATGAATAAATTACTGCGGTATGTCACATACTTTAAACTACAACGACCATCTCCGAACACTCTGACACATGTTCCATTACATGTTTAGTGTATTGTGGCATGTATAGCAGGTAATAATCACTGTTAAAAAGAGTAAAGCAAAACTACACAGTTGATATCCTACGAATTCTCATAAATTACCAATAGAGGATGCGCAGTACAAAATGTACTGAACAATACTGATAAAATCGGTAATTAATGATAACATCAGAAAGTGTTAGAATTTATTTACCCACGCAGTAAAATGACGAGGATAAGCTGGTATGGTTAATCAGCAATGATTCGGACAACAGCAGGGCCGTTTGTCGCAATAATCATTGAGCAATGAGTATATCACGTATATACAGACACGTTGGTTAATGCACATATCAGGAAGATCTCAGTACGATCTTTACACAGCCACACCCGTCGTTATTCCTATTACATGCACAATCAATGTTCGTAGTGTGTGTATTGTAGTGTAGTACGGTGAGTACCGTTGTCATAGTCATCATAATTTATCGTAGAATATTGCTTTCTAGTTTACAAGAGATGAAACATATGATAGATTAGCTTAACTGGAAGCAATTCTAACACATAGTAAAACATGTCAATACTTATGTTATTAAACAATCACAAAACGAAAACTATGACGTAATCTTCGTTGACAACTGTTGCATGTTAATTAGCCTGTTTTTACATGGTTGTAAAGCTTGCGAAAATCCAATCTAAAACTGTTTGCCCAAAAGCAATCACATTCTTTTTTCGACCAACTGAGTAAGAGCGTTGTGAGTAATAGAAAAACATAAACATTTGGTGGGTTTAAGGATATTCTCCATTGAAAGTCGACACCCTTTATTATTTGCAATCCCTCTTTCCAACAAGAAAACTAAATTTTGATGTATATTGCGTTATTGTAGTATTAATTAACAGAAAATGGGCGCCCCAAAGTATAACAATACAGGAGAGAGTCGATAACTACATAAATCATACATTGAAACTCATACTTAAGAGCCCACCGGATAGCACGGAATACTAAATACGACGTTAACTTTCCAAATGATAGGCGTTCCCATTAGTTTTAAACCTTAGAAGCTTAAGGCCCAGTCACACTATACCGATTTTTTATCGGAATACTATCTGATTTTCCCGGAGGAATCAAACAGTTAGTTTTTCGTTCGGGTCTTCTAGCCACAGTGATAAAGGACCTGATTTGTTATCTGTTGAGACATTCCGATGTGGAATAGCCCTCTCCTAACTTTTGATATTGACTCCGTTTCCTTTTATCGGATAGCTATCCAATTTCTCTTCCGATTTTTATCGTTTTTCGATGTGACGTCACTTTAGAATGTAGTCTGTTCCAGAACCCCTCAGATTTGGAGTAGGTATTCGAATATTCCACTGCATTCATTACATTCACTACCACAAACCTCACTCTTCGGCCTAAAATCGGAAAAATCGGACCATATTCCGATAAAATATCGCTGTAGTGTGACCGGGCCTTTACTGCACGGCAAATCGTGCATAATATACAACACATGTGACATGGTTTATACACTACCTTATTGTAGCCATTTGAATTCTCGGTCACCAGTTTCTTGATGGTTATATAAATTCTATGAATATGCGCCATCCACTTGTTTGTAACCGGCGATCCCAAAGACGAAAGAATGTCCGCTATTGTTATGCACTTGCAGTACAAAAAAAAAATCATTCATGAATATGTAATTGCGTGATAACACGGTATCATATGGAACGCCAAAAACACTACAAATGACGATGCTATACTCTAATAGGTGGAGTTGCTACTCTTAACAGAGGAAGACGCTATGGTGAATAGTAGGTGTCAATACCTTACACATGATGTTGTTTTGTTTTGTTTTAAACAATTTCATGTCGGCATTATAAAATTCTCAGGATAAACTGTGACTCATTTTAAGTGAAGCCTACTGTCAAATCATGTGACACCTTTGGAGGCCTCATTTCGAAATCCTAATTATTAAAGACAAAGGAAAGATAGGCTTAAGCAAATGAGCTCTGAAACATTTTCACTTTAAACATATAATTTCTCTTCTAACAGGTTATGAACCAACTCCAACTCCCGTTCAGTAAAAATTCGAAGCCTTCGTTGTAGTTACAGCAGCATTCCATTGGTCTATTTCGAAATGAGAGGATCTTAAGGCTGGAAAACTGTTCATGCTACTTGCATATCCTGCGACCTACTGGCAACTTACTTTCGGCAATTTCATATATCATAGTCTTGGCTCCGTAGTCATTTCATACTAAACATAGCACGCTCGATTTCGGTGAAGCGTGTTCAAACGAGAAGAAAACACTAGCACTTATTTCTTTAGCTACATGTTATGACACGAATCCGACAGATGGCATTATCAACACTGACGTATAGAAGTTAGCTTTGTCAGCGAATCGTTTCGGCTCGGGTGAATCTTAGATGACAAGGGTTTGATGACATCAAACACGCTTTGTATGATAAACTCTATATTGGGTGATCGATGTTTATTGGGTGATATCCTGGGTCATGTTTTCCAATCGCAATGTTAACGACATTGGACTAACGTCTATCGCCATTTATATAATACCGACAGATCCGAGGTCCGGACAAACTCGCTACATTTTGTCTGTCGAGTTCAGATCTGCCTTATACCGAGGCTTCTGTTCAAGAACAGATCTAAACTTTGTACTGATCTTATGTAGATGATATTACATTATGGTAATCCACTGCGCTAGTTAATATAGGAGAACTACATAATGATAATACATGGAAGAATAGTTTCGATGTCTTTAGGCTTAAAGCAGCATTTTGCGTCCTTTTCTATGGTTTTTCACAACCTCACTGATCCCACGATGCCATAACGACATACATAACTAGTTTATCTATTCAAATCTTACTTCAAATGGTGGCATAAAAGTCGAAAACTTTACAACTTTCAACTTGTTTTTCTCGAAGATATTTTCCGTTGGGATCCAAATAAACCTCGCCCATAATACGAATATGTACAAGCTACGAACATCAATGGCCAATACGTAATACAACATGTCTATGGCAGTTGTACCAAGTTACCAACTTGACGTTCTGATTCTATTTTTAGCAACGGCTCATAACTAAACCTGCAACTCTGATTGGTTGAATTCAAACTAGTGGGTTGGGGGAACTGTATGCGATTAATATTAAATGTATAATTTGTCGGAGGATACTTTTCTCATTATCTGCAAATGTCCTTAAGTACTCGCCAATTAACACATTTGACAGGGAAAAAAAATTTGGCTAATATCTTAGTTTGCTGTTGTGTGATAGATATATGTAAAAAAAACTCGATGGAATTGTCAAAAAAAGTGGAAAATGGCGACAAAACGCAAAATGCTGCTTTAAAGTATTACCCCTTCTTTGGACGAACCACGGATCGGTTTACTTACTTGTTAATTTAATATATTGTCCTGTAATATTTCGGAATAACTTAAATTTATTCTGTATGATCCTTTAAGTCTTTTGTAGCCATCGTGAAGTCCCTAGATGTTTTCTGTTTCACTGGAAGACGTTTCACTCGTCTACTCTCAAGATAAAATACAAAGGAAAAATTAAAACTGTTTTTTGCAATGGTCTACACCTAGAACTTTCAGAACAATGGGAATTTAGTCACAGGTGTTCAGCACTCGTGTAGACTGTACTAACTTGAACATTTTGTGGCTTCTTCACATGTGGTTGGTCCTTTGGTCAAGTGGTCATGTTGATACTCATATATTTTGGAGATGCCAGGGTTGTTATTCGAACAGTCAGCAGTTCGGATACAACCTATCATATCATAGTACTCCTCCAAAGATTTCGGTCGACATAGCGGTCTTGATATGTCTGAAGTATCATTCGAATCAGACGGATAGCATCATGATTGTTATTTAGAACCGGCCACACAATTTCTTCATGTGATTGGACTTTTCATTTTCACCTGTTCCAATCCATTAATTGGACAATCGTTAAATCATTAGTTATTTGAGGAAAGAATGAGGGGATAAATCATCATCTAATTTACGGGAACTTATCGTCATCTTTAATTGGAGTGGCGAATCTGATATTTATAGGCTTCGTAGCCTAACAAATATAAGCAACCCTTAGCCAAGATCTGCTAACCGAACTTAAGTACTAAATCTACCTGAAGTACAATCCCGTTTCTTAAAAATATTATTGTTTTTGATAATTGTACGTAAAAATAAGTTAATCGAGAGCTATGAATTTCGTTTGACCGCATTGTCGACGGTTTTTGAATATCCCATCGAAAATTTACAAACAGATGATATAAGTCGCAAAGTACCGTATTTTCTTCAAGTTAAATCACAAAAGTGGTTGTTCAAAAGTGTAGGTTTAATCGTTTCATGGTCAAGTGAATTGGAGTGTTCTATGCGGCAAAGTTTGAGTAACCGCTTAATAAATGGAGATTTCCTCAACCTCAGTTAAATTGCCATGTGATCATAACGGTGCTACGTCATGAGGCCATGTGAAGTCAGTAATTTACTAGACACATTTTGTCTTTTAAGAGTAATAAGATTAAATAGATATACACTGTGTTTTGCGTACCTAAACATAAATATGAATCTAAGAGACTGACTTCGGTCAGCTTGCGGCTTTGATAAGTAAATGAGGCTTATTCGCGAGTTCCATACATACATACTCCAATATAGGTCCCAACAGCCCGAAGCATGTGATTAATATTGTTTAAATTCTAAAAGCGAAGTTTCTCGTTCCCCATTGAATATAGTGCGAACTAATTTCTGTTCACGAACATATTGAGATGATAAATGTTTACAAACCAACTTATATTTCTCTTTGTATAGTTTTACCCTAATATGCCATCTTTTATATGTTCTTGTTTTAGACGGGGACTCGGATAACGCGGTATATATCTATTACATAAACTAACAACACATAGTAATATCACAATCTAAACAAGAGGGCAATCCATGGAGTTGCAGATCTCATTTCCTTCGTGACTTTACTCTTGGCATTCTAATTTTGCTAAAAAGTTTGCCAGTTGTTGTCACAGTTAATTTTAACTTCATCATTCTCTCCAAATTTATCGTGTGGTTTAATGCATTTTTTCCTACATGTTGATAAACAGAAAGTGGCGAGAACCCAAGCTTTAGGTTTCTTGACATTTGACCTCTTATCTTTGACCTACGACGTCATCAATCTCGCAGGACGAGCAAATATGGTGATGCACATACCCACAAAGTATGAACTTGGCCTAGGAGGAGTTTGCGACACAATGTTTCGCACAATTTTGGCTAATTTGACAGTTGAACTCAATTGACCTTTGACTCCTACCCTAAGCATCTAAATCTGTGCTATTTTAAATTTTGTTCCATCATTCTGTACATATCTTGTGGTTAAATGTCTCTCTCCTACATGTTGACCAGCAGAAATGACTAAAAACTAAATGTTTGGTTTCTTGACCTTTGACCTATGACGTCATCAATCACGCAGGCACGAGTTTACATTGTCAACCACCTACCCACCATCGGACTTACGGTCTAGGAGGAGTTCGAATCCATATACCCTAACATTAATTATACGCCTTAACAATACAATACCACTGAGGACGTGGTGATGATTTTCAAATGACGTCTGAGGACTTTGATTTTCTTTGTTCAAGTCCTCAGTCAGAATCCAAAACAGTTGCACACACATACACAATACTATGCCATATATCTTCTCATGTTACAGGACATCACGAACTCTAAACTTAAAGGACAGAAAGTGCAAAGTTATTGGCTTCACATGAGGTTTCCTTCTCCTCTTGGTCGATCTTTAATTTCCCATAAAACATTTCTCTCTCGACTGGTGGAAAGACCTAGTCTCTCAATTTGCGGACAACAATCATATAGCCAAATCAATGAACGGGAAAGAAAGATGATAATGACTTAAACTTTAACACATGCATACAAGGTGGTTCATAACATTGGACATGCATAGTTAAGAAAATCTCATTAAAAATGAAAACGTCCAAATGGACTTTGACTATCAAGTCAATTGTGGTTACATTGTCCTCATATTCCATACCCGAAAAAATAAACCAAGCATTTGTGTTGCTTTAATTTCCTCGAGTTTCATTGTTGATATTTCATCACTTCGTTACGATTTCTAAGTAAACATGTTAAATTGCGAAACGCTCGGATTTGCACTTTGTATTATTTTCAATCATTGACCATGACGTTATTGAACTTAGTACTATTTATATTAATAATTTGTGTTAGACCTTAGTATTTTTGCAAGCTTGTTAATTATTTGCTCTTTGACAAACTAGATAAGCTTTATTTAGTTTCGAAATCCCATGATATCATCTACAGCCAATGTGAGGTTACTATCATTTTAAGTGTGTTAATTATAAATCCTTTGGGGAAATTCCATGATACGATAAATACACGGTTAAATCGTATGCAAACATACATAGAACGCCTGAAATATTTATACTTATGTATATATATATAATGAACAATATATATATGTTACACAACTTCTTGACACATGTTAGTGAGTCTACCCTACAAGGATCAGAGCTAACGTTTTTTTTTCTCGAGAAAACGTGTAAGTAATCTAACTTTTCTTTTCCTTAGTAACCAGTACATCTCTGTAGATTAATAAAGTAATATACTGTGATATATAAGTGGCTGGATTATTTTTTGAGTTTATATCATAGGCCTGCTTTTATTAATAGATCCAGATAGTCTCTCGTAGGCCTCAGTACTATATATTAAGCTATATTCTTTACGAGAACCGCAGATTATGAAGGGATATTACAGGCAAACTATAATAATAATATACAGTTTCAGGCATTAGCTGGCAGCATGAAAGATAAGCGAATGGGTTCCTATCAATAATCCCCTACGTATTGATTTTTCCTCATGTGTAATTGTCTGGGTTTTTATTCTTTGTTTCTGGCTCGTCAGCCATCATCGTACATAATGAATAGTTAATGAGTTAGTTTCGTTTACACGTGTACACAACTATTGCCATTGACATTTTGACATCACTGCAACACGTTCTATGGGCTAATGCGTTTCGTATTGTGCAGTGTAGCAGGTATTCAAGCTGCATGAATCTTCTCTCCAATATGGACAACATAAAAGGCCAAAGAGCCATATGACGTTTCCTTCAGTAAGTCTAAACGTTTCATCGATGGTTCCATTTGTCGAGCAAGCGAATTGGGGGAGGGGGGTGCGCGCTAGGGTGGGCAATGTCTAGTGTAGGGGTAACTGCCAATCAAATTCAAATCAGACAAATTTTCGTGTAATTAAATATGCATACAAGATGAATCGTCCCAACGTTTTGGCGATTCCTCACACCGCCCATCCGACCGTCCTCCAGCAACATATACTGGTCACTATTTATTGTTCCTTTTGTATAGCCAAACGCAAAAAAAAAAAAAAAACGGATACGCATTTTTGTTTTACCCATATATGTCTACAGGTTACCATGGCCTCTCTCCTCACTGGTACCATTCAGGCAATGGGCTTCACCCAAGCAGGCATATCGGCAGGTAAGTTATGGTTATTACCCCGGGCTCTTCAACATGGTATAAAGGTATTGGAATATATTATAGGGATTAAGTCTAATGTACACTCAGACAATAACGGATCTATGGTCATGTAAATCGTTATATTTCAAGAAACGCATTGGCCAATACTTGGATAATGAGCGTTGTGTATTCGCAGACTGATTTTACTTTCTTCCTATCCTTGTACTATATATATTTTTATTTTTTTAATTTTTTTATGTCTGTATCTTCTGTTTTCTCTGTTCGTACCTCGCTAACTGCCTGCACTTATATACGCGAATAACTTATGTTGAGAACCTTTGTTTTTCCCGATTCAATCTATGGATTGTAAATATCTGAGTGGTACGCACCAATTCTGCAGGTTGTAGATCCATGGGTCTACCCACCCAAGTTAACTTGGCTAAAGTGGGATTGAAAACAACTTACAGGAACGAGTTCAGTGCTAATAAAACTTGTAGAATCCTCGTGAGATACGCTTATACTCTGACGTCATCGAGGCTTTGGCATTGCTGATCTATTGATACACGTTATTTGTATGATTGGCGTTTGTCACGACTGAATCATGCAGAAGATATTCTCCTGTAACCAGATAACTGCCTGATGGTTTAATTTAAAAGAATAGAGGCCGGCTATATGCCAATATCATGAACCGTAATGGAATCACTAACAGCCTAAGCACCTTTTTGGCAGAAAAGGAATGTGATCATAATCATTGCGCTCATGGACACCGTATAGACTTTTGGTTAATCTGTAACTTTAACCTTTAACACATCCAGTAAAACACTTTATGTATAAATTACCACCAAAACGCACACACGCCCGCACACACAAGAACTTCCACATAATGGAGTCGGTTTATGACGTCACACATATATAAACATGGCAACTGATAGTACGAAAAATTGATCTTATTCATTCCTGTGGGGAGGTGGGGGGGGCGGTTTGGAGGTTAATGCAGGGTGAGCAATTGATGACAGCATATATGTTACATTATTACATGCACTTAAAAGTTGAAGTTTAAAATTGTCTCCGGTAAGCTTGTTTCTGTATTATTGATTGTTGCAGAAGGCGGTTAAAACAACCATAGATTCACTATTAGAGGTCACTTTTAGATGTCTTAGAAATCGAACTTAAAAGTTAACGAGTTAGTTCCGTTAATTCTAGTGTTTCAATATACTTCAAGTGGCACAAATGTTCTTCATTTGATTGCCAGGTATATGGAGCCATTGAATAGCTTTTTATCGTTTGTTTCACAGGTTCGTGGGCCGCTTCAATGATGTCAGCGGCTGCGCCAGTCGGAGCCGGTAGTCTCATAGCAGCGTGTCAGTCCATCGGTGCAACTGGTGCATTGTCGTTCGCAACTGCAGCTATAGCGAACGCGTTGTTCGGAGTAGCGACGGGGAGCGCTGCTTACGCAGCTTATTGTAAATTCCTTCGAAAAGAGGAACCTCTGACAGAAGAGGAAATCAAACTTTTGGTCAATAGCTTCAGAAACGTTGTCATGATATAGAATGTTTTCTATATAGTGTTAGCGGACGGTTAGGTCTGTGCTATAACTACATAATTGAAAATGTGCTATATAAGCTAAACCACCTGTCCCATTAAACGGTCACTCTGGTTTTAAGTGCGTCACATTCTATATTACAGAGAGTCTATTAACTGCAGTCTAATAATTTCCAAAGGTATATTTAATGAATTGGTTAATCTGAATTGGAAACTTCGATATTTCAATTCACCCAAATTAACACTTGACAAACATTTCCCACCTACTAGTAATTAAGTAGCACAGACCTGGGACTAACCTGAAAATAAAATAAGTTTGTTTTTGCTTTGCATCCGATGAATGCATGCATGCAGTTCACTTTGTCAAAAAAATCAATTGTATAGTCAAATCACATTATTCATGCACGTGGTATAATTGTAAACGTGGAAAGCATGGACTTGAATCTAGTCAACTCGTTTGAGCTTGAAAAACAAATCTTTGTTTTAATATTTTTAGCAAAGCTGGCTAGGTGGGGATGGGGAGTGAGCCAGGGGAAGGGCATGGATTACGGTCCAAGGGGTATGGGTCCAGTTAAGGGGCCTAGAGAAGTATTACAAAGAGAGAATAATTTATATTCATAAGTTGTATAATACATTATGTATTCTCATACTATGCATACTTAATGGAAAATGACAGGTTCAAGAAGTGGGCGACATGCCGTAACTGTTCTAGTGACGTGACCTGACTATAACTAGAAAATTATTAAATTAATAATGATTTCGAAGTATCATTGAAAATTGCGATGTCTCCTTGGAGAGTGAGGTGTAGATTATGGTTTACAGTATACATATAAGACACCAAAATATAGGAAATGTTTAGTGTTACAGTTACAGTATCTCAGAATACTGAGATATACACCGATCGTAGAAAGAAAGTTGCCAAGTTTATTATGTAAGTTGAAAGTGAAAACAAAGAATAGACTATTACATATCTTATGACACCTTCTCCTGTTTGACAACTCCTTTCGTGTGGGTTTTTTTTGTTGTTGGCGGAGTGGAACCAAACAATTCAGTCCTTTCTTCGGAAGAAAATTTAAGCACGAACAAAAAAATGAACTTGAAAACTTAATGTGAATAAAGATTTTCATGTAAAGAACTCTGTGTCACATAATTTTTCACTTTTACTATGTCATTTCTGTTTTTTGTTTGTTTTAGGAAAATGGGCAACTCTTGTGTCATGTGTCATAATTGGTGTCCCTGCTTGCAGTCTGGGTGAGCTTGCAGTTGAAATTCACCCCGCTCCCCCCCCCCCCAACTCAACTCACCAACCCTCCTCACAATCACATATGCAACTGTAATATTCCAAAAACAATTCCCAAACTGGGCTCCAGCATTAACAGTTTCATGGTCTGGTACGGGAAGCCTCAGTGCGACTGTGGAGGTGTCAATTTGATCATAGAGATCATGGGGGAGGGGGAGGGGGAGGGGGAGGGGGAGGGGGAGGGGGAGGGGAGGCTGTCCCTTACATTCGAGAAAAAAATCATGCTCAGAAGATGAATTTAAAATCTTGTCACTTACACCCTCACCCACCTCCTCCCCCACCTGACCCCTATGAACTCCCTCTCATACCTCTTATTTCTGATTCAGTGGTACACAACGCCAATATAACGAGGATGGGAGGTAAAATGCATGGATTTTATCGCACAGTGAATATTAGAGGGATATTATTAATCTATATGATTTCACACGTCGCTGATCCAGTTCATTTTTAAGGACGAAAAATCAAACAGTGACAGAATGAATGAGATGCTCTCCGTTTCACTTGTACATAAACATGACTTATTATCTTATTAGGTGAGCATGTAACCATACAATAATACTCGGTGGCTTCGAAAGACACCGCAAAGATGTGGAACGCGAAAAGGGCAAACTTCGTTAACAACGGCGTCAACTTTGCAGCAAAAACACACGTAAAACGTTGTTAACGAATATTACATGGTCGTAGCTATACACATCAGAACGTTGTTAAAGAATTTGTCCCTTTTCGCTATGTATACATACAAAGGCAATGTGTATTTGTTCACCGTTGTAATGTGAACGTAGCATAGACCATTCTATGGGGCCGTATAAGTGCCATCATGAAGGACTAACTTCTGAAGTTAGAAAAACTTCTCACTTTATACAAGTCAGCGATGGCCTTTTTCACTTCTATTCACAAAGACTCAGCAAATTGTCAGAGAAGTAAATTTATCGCTTTCTACAATGTAAATTAAGAATGCAAAATGTTATGGTATTCGAATGAGGTATAAACTTGACGGGCCTACATCTTCGTATCACAAAATTCTTGTACATTGAGGAAGTAGTAATGAAGTTATTAATCGAGCATGATTTTACTGAACATCTTAGCTTGAAAAAAAAGTTAAAAATTTCTCTGACATATTAATAAATTGTCACTTTGCAACGGGATGACTGTTATATGCTTCCGTACCGTACAATTTCCAAATACTGTTTCAAGACCTAAAACTAACAAAGCAAGATACGGCTTTTCAAAGGTTGATCTTGAACAAACGTTGTTTTCCAGGCACCCATGTAGCGTTCGAATACGGTACGGGTGCGTATCTGCTTACAGTGATAGCCTACATTATACGTGCATAGACTAGAAGCACTGCAATTAGTGAAATTCAATAACGATACAATGTAACATTTGTGGTCTTCTGCACATAATAGCCGTAATTACTGTGCAATTAATAGTATGCTCTTGGGTTGGAGGAGACGGGGGATAGGTACTGAATTTTTAAAGATAGCCCATAGCCTAGTAAATCAACATGACACACGGGGTTTTACGTGTATTGGAATGGACGTTTTTTCTCTACTTTCTGACACATATCCCGGTGACAGTTTTCATTAACTCTCAGGCGTTACTTCCGGTATGGATATATCCTCAAATGGTAAGTCATTATCTTTTTTGCATAAAAATACCTTTTTTTGCGTTGATTTTGATCAGTCTTATAGATGATTGCCCAATCACGGAGTAGATTCATCAGTTAAATTAACAGGTTTGAACATTTCTATATACTCAGCACCGTGCCATCCAATATATGGGTGCGTCGGGGAGCCTAAGTGGAAAAGGTACAACATCATAATAATAATGGTCCTTCGAATGGTCAAATTAAAAATCAACTTACACCCTACTCGTCAATGCACTAAAACATTGCACGCATGCTCACTCGTCTCCATAATTGTTCTTGTATTTGGAGTGTGTAATACCCACAGAACAGCGGCAAATTCAACGCAGCTAGCTTAGGAGAGATCATAGATCAGTTTAAACCGACAGTGTTTACATACATTATATATGCCTACACGTCCTGTATAGGCCATATACTTACTGCGAGTCTGTAGTATAGCAGGCTCTACTAGCTCACTCACAAAGTTTGTGCTCTAAATCAATCGCACATTTTTGAAATACAACCTAGATTAAGTACTACTAGGCATATGCGGTACTCGTAATCACGTTTAATCGTGGCTACTGATACAACGGGGAAATCTACTTGTATTAGTCAAGATGATGTAGGCTTGTAAAGGGCTGTTATAGACCTACTGTATCCTAACACAATTATGTATCCCCGCCCCTCCTCACGCGATGATCACAGGCTCACCCGGGACGTGCAGTAACTTAGATTTGAGAAATTACTGCGCTGTGCTCGGCGTGGATACGTAACTTATTTCAAGTCATCATTCTAAACATAGACACATTCTATAGGAATAAAGGTTTTTCAATTTATCCCACCGAATCGAAAATCCAATGAAACAATGTCTTCAATAAGCACTTATATCCCATATGTGCAGGCCCCTAGCCAGGAATTTTGACTTGAAAGGTCACCAAACTACAAGGAGAGGGCATCAACGACTTTAGAAGGGGTACCGACAATTTTAGAAGGGGCACAATGATGCTCGTATCCTGTAAGTTGTGAAGCTTTTGTACACAAGATCAGTGGTGGCACATATGATGGGGGAGGGGGTGGTAGGGGATTGGACAATTGTCTCTGCACGGGGAGGGGTGGATGATTGATCAGGCATACATCAGGTAGTCCATCGTTGCTGTAAGTTGAATAAAATCACCGTCGACCAACGTGGAGTGTTTATTTCTTTTGATTTGGAATAAAAAGGCACAAGATGTCGTAAACTGGTATTCAAGAACGTTTAAGGACGCCATGGTACGGGATGGAGATGCTTGGTATCGCAGCAGCATCGTGGTTGAACTCCTATTTCAACTTCCTTTCTTCTTTGTGGCATCATATGCGTTTTGCAAAGGTAAAATAACTATTTTACGTATAGGCTATTACATTGATTACTATGGAGGTGTATTTAAAGCTGCATCAAACGTTGTGCTGAATTTGTCACAATCTGGTTATATGTGTATACGTCAATATATAGGTCATACGGCATACTCCACTGTTCTATGAAATAGCAGGTACATGAAACATAACATTTCCTTTGATCCACCAGAATTGCATCAGCAACGATGAAATTAGGTGTCATAGGTCAACAGTTTTTGTGTTTTAGGCAATGGAAAGGATGAAACACTGATTACAATTTACAGCACACAAAGATATTCCGTGTTAACAGTAAACATTTAATAACGCGGCATAGCTCCGAGGAGCGAAATTAAGTTGTAATCTCTAAACGTTAAGTTGATGTGTAATCCGACCATGTGTAAAATAAATTATTAAAGATGCCTATTATAAAGTTACACTGCTCAAAGGAATTGAGGCTTTACAGCTTATAAGCATATTATTATTGCTATTAAATATGCTATAGGAATTTAAATTTCAGGCATGTTCAAACTTCATGACGAGTTACCCGCGTTTAAACTTAACTTAGTCATATTGTTACAAACGTCTGTCATAATTACACCCTTTACAGAATTCGTTTCTTATTAAGCTTAAGTAGCTATAGGCTGGTTGATGAAAGTTATATCAGCGTTCTCAGAAGAACAGTCTGAACAGGTGTATGACATGCTTAGCGCTAGAGTCTGGAAATGCAACACGCATATAAGACAATTCCGTTGCCGCCATGAGCCAGCCTAGTAATTCCCACTACTATTTCGAGGGTATAGTGAATACCGTACAACACAACACGTATTTGTCTGCCACTGTCTCTTCAAGACACCATACAGGCCTATGATATAATGTAACCCTCGATTCCTGGGAATGATTAGAAGTATTAAAATATATCTTGGGAAAGTATGTAGGCTACGCCTGTTCTATGTGCGAGTTAGGACATGCAAACGCCAAACATGTTGTTTACGTGTCTGAGTGATAGTAGTAACGAGGTGGATCGATCTTGCAACGAGTCTAACAAATACTCTAACGGAATCCTTTTTACATTCCATATTTTTAGGTGGTCAGAGATGGATACGTATACCAGCTATTGTCTACAGCAGTCACGTGATCACAACCGTGTACTACATGTTGGCAGAGTGGTACTTTGGCGAATTTATCCAAGATAGGGATTTCCCCGGACCCGAGTCCTTCAACGAGAGAGTGATCGTGTCGATGTTTTATCTACCGTATTTTATAATTCCATTGATGATATTAACAACCATGCTCTTTAGCTCTGAATATAAACCATACGATTACGAACATGGAAAGTCAAAGTATCCGTAGATGCCTTGGACTGTCGTGTTATGTGAATATACATGTGAAGGGCCATTTCTCACAATCGTAAACTGTTAACGGTAACCTCGGATTCGATACGCATGCGTGCATCGGCTGCCTTCGATTTGGATCCAGACACGTCTCCAGTATTTCAATTGACTCATAATAATTGACGCTCATAGTAGAAACGCCAGGCCTAAACAGGTCTGTAGTGATGTGTGTGTGGGGAGGGGGGGGGGTTGATTGGTTGGTTAGGGACCAAGGGTTGAAATAAGCGGGCGCCCAGGCTCTATTCGCGCCCGCAAGCACTAAAATAGCGCCCCTGGACATGAAAGTACAATACGCACGGGCGCTACTTTGTCGGCAAATAAGCGCCCGCATATTCCTGTAAATATCAGCCTTATCATGCTGCACAGAAGCCTGAAACTACATTGCATGCTAGTGCTATATAGTAACTGCTAGCGATTTGATAAATCACTGATCGATCGAGTGCATGCACAATAGCACTGGTGCACATGGTTTATATATCGCACAACACCTGTACTGATACGTATATGCCGTACTTGAATTTTGTTTCTCCTTTTTAGCTCCTGGTAGTGAGAAAATAGCTCCTGGTCCTACTGAATATGCCGCGAACCAAGAGCCACTTTTTTTAGAAAGTGGCTCCTGGTCCACAAATCCTTATTTCAACCCTTGTTAGGGACATGATATACATTCGCCAAGTGTCACTCCTCCTCCACTCCAAATGGTAGCGTAAGTATGCAGTGGGTATCATGAGCTCTGTCGATAGTGACTTTCACATGTGCTGGAAGATCATGTAGTACTAAATGGCTCCAAATATGCTATAAATATGCTATAAAGTCATCAGAATGATGGAAATTCATGTTCAAGCTTCTAGATGAGTTTACTGCTACTTTTTTAAAAAAAATTGTTCTTTCTGAGGCATGTCTAATTTAACACTCCCTTAATGGAGAGGACAAAAACCTCAAAAAAAAAACACATTTGACCGGTTTAAGGATGCTAAAATATAACAATAGCGATGACCTCCTAAGATCAATTGCACCACTCAACGTTTTCTGGGAAATGTAGATAATAGAGGGAAGCAGTAGTCCTGTGAACATTGGTGTTATTAGGAGCCTAATGTTCTATTTAACTGATATGCACTAATATTTATATCTCCACTCTCTCTCTCTCTCTCTCTATATATATATATTTATATCTAAATATATATAGATATAGATATAAATATTAGTGCATATCAGTTCAATAGGACAGTTGGCTCCTAATAACACCAATGTTCACAGGACTACTGCTTCCCTCTAAACTGTTCACCACCTATGAATTTTACTGCAGCAGAGCAAACGATTCAAACATGTTGTATAACATATATAGGAATTTCATACAAATTAGACAAAAAGGAAGGCAAGTAAGGCAACTAATTTTTTTCAATATATATTATTTCAAGGTGATACTGATTGGTCAGTAATGTCAAACAGAGAAAACAAGAAAAATACTTAAAGATTTTACTTTCAATTCACACTGTACAATGTACTTTACTTATAATTATGTTTTCTACATTTCTGCCTCCCTGTCATTACATGCTAAACCCAATGTTGTAGTACTCAGAGAGTACTCGGTAGTACTCAGAGAGTACTCGGTAGTACTCAGAGAGTACTCGGTAGTACTCAGAGAGTACTCGGTAGTACTCAGAGAGTACTCGGTAGTACTCAGAGACTACTCCGTAGTACTCGGATCGTACCCCCTAGTACTCAGAAACTACTCGAAGGACTCAGAAAACTACTCGAAGGACTCAGAAAGTACTCTGTAGTACTCAGATAGTACCCCCTAGTACTCAGAAAGCACTCCGTAGTACTCAGATAGTACCCGTAGTACTCAGAAAGTACTCGAAGGACTCAGAAAGTACTCCGTAGTACTTAGATAGTACTCCGCAGTACTGAGAAAGTACTCTGTAGTACTCAGAAAGTACTCTGTAGTACTCAGAAACTACTCCGCAGTACTCAGAAAGTACTTCGTTGTACTCAGATAGTACCCCCTAGTACTCAGAAAGTACACTGTAGGACTCAGAAACTACTCCGCAGTACTCAGAAAGTACTTCGTTGTACTCAGATAGTACCCCCTAGTACTCAGAACGTACTCCGTAGTACTCTGATTCTAAAATGCTCTACTCAGAAACTAGTACTCGGACCCTAATTAGCAGTACGCAGACACTGGTACTTAGTACTCTGGACCTCAAGTACTCAGATAAAAGTACTTGAATACAACACAGGCTAAACCACACCTTTCTATGAGTATATTATTTTGTTGTAAAATCATAACATGAACAGGGTCATTCCTGCAGATGAAAATGCAAGCCTCTAATGTTTAACAAACTTATTCTCTACCCAAATATAAGAAAGCCACTTACACTATACAACACAAGGGTAACGTAATTTTCTATCGGAATAATTCTTCTTGGCTGTTTTGTGGAACGTTTGAATGGAGGAACTTGACATTTTCTTCAAAACAAAAAACGGTTGCAAAAGACGGTTGCAGCAAAAAGCTACAAAATCTGTGTCATTTCTGTATGCTTATGATCATGGTTTCATCTTTCACTGAGATATTACTTTTTATGAACTACCTGGAAATAACTCTTTCATGGAGAGTATCTGGAAACCCCTTTAAACAGACCCAATACTTGCGTTGTGGAAATGACCCCATATCCAGGCGCAATCTAATGCCTCTCCGCACCAGACATGCCCCCCTCCCCCATGAACCCCACCCTACCCTGACATTTAGGGTAAACTCTACCCATCTTTAAGACCAAATTTTATCAATAGTCTGTAACCTTCCCTGCTTTACTTCTTTGCCAAAATACTACAAAGTCTTCAACAGTATTGAACCAATGTATGGTAACATGTTAAAATTGCAACATATGAAGGCAATTTTACATCATAAGTTGACTAACCCTGTTTACTCAAGTTCCTTCTTACTGTAATCGAACTTCAGGACAAAATCTATTCAAGCATGATGATAATTTCAGTTAAACTATTTTCTACTTGCACTATTACTGTAGAAACCATTCAAGGTTCTTAAATCTTGAACCATTGATGATGAATCAGTTACATCCTGTTTTACTATAGATCTACTTCACATTCTATGTATTGCTTTGGGTTTTTTCTAATGACTTTGTAATGAAATTTCATCCATGAAATGCAAGGAATACAGTTACAGTACGTCCATCCAGACATGGAGAGTGACGAAAAAATAAGATCAAGAGACCTTATACTAATCGACATGATTTGTTTCTTTGATACCTTAAGCTATTGTGATATAACCAACATCTTGGTTTCTTCATGTTATGAATAGCAGCAGGGGGAGGGAAAGGGGGTGTGAATGTCCAACATTGCCTACTCCTTTTCCTGCAACCCTTTCACATTTCTATAAACTATCAGTAAGATCATTAAAATTATTTGCTTTTTAAAAGCACAGCAATCTGGCATTGCTTGTCCACATTAACATTGCCAATGAAATCGTGATCAAGATCGGAACAAGATATAAGGTCTTGATGGACTTAAAGCGAAGTATCAACACAATCCTCTCTCTCTCCACCCAACCACCTCTCTTTCTCTCTCTCTCTATGTATATATGTAGAAAGATCTAAATTGTCACTTTTGTAAAAGGAACTGTTCGATAAACTCCCCTTGATCGGCTTCTTCCTTCTGTAAAGCAGAATATTGCACTCTGTACCTGCATGGATAGAAAAAAAACAAATTAGAGCAAAAAACGATAAATCTGAAGCATGCTTCTTCCTACCGCATCATCAAGGCTTGAGTGCAAATAATTCTAAGTCTGTTGTACTGTAGTAAAATGTAAAAATAAAATGTAAAAACATCATATTTACTGCAAATGTATGATATGTTTGTAGGCATCACATCACATTTACAGCAACTGTATGATATGTTTGTAGGCATCACATCACATTTACTGGAACTGTATGATATGTTTGTAGGCATCACATCACATTTACTGCAACTGTATGATATGTTTGTAGGCATCACATCACATTTACTGCAAATGTATGATATGTTTGTAGGCATCACTTCACATTTACTGCAAATGCATGATATGTTTGTAGGCATCACTTCACATTTACTGCAAATGTATGATATGTTTGTAGGCATCACATCAAATTTACTGCAAATGTATATATGTTTGTAGACATCACATCACATTTACTTATTTTTTATATGTTTGCAGCCAGAGTAAGGTCAAAAAGTTCCCTCCTGTCTTGACCCTGGTTGACCCCGCGATCATTTGAAACATTTCTTGAAATGTACAGGTCAGTTTAACATATATATTATATCTACTTATACACTAAATTTCAGCTTCGGCACTCAACTCCTGAGTGCAGATTCATGAATTTTGGCAAGAAGTAACATAGAATACCAAATTTGAGCTCTCTACCTGGTACAAAGACTGAATTATGAGCTTTCAAAGTTGGAAAAATATCATAAAAATCACTTTTCGCGAATCAAGCATGCACATAATGGCCATTTCGACCAAATTTCAACGGGCTATATCTCGAAAACGACATGGAGTATGATTTTACTTTTTTGTACATGTGTTCATTCTGGCAATACTCAATCATTCTTAGGAAATTTCATCGAAATCTGAGAGGGTCACCTGGGAACTTTTCAGGAAATTGGCAGATTTGAGGTGGAATGACCCATCAATCGGTGCATTCTGAGGCATATGAAGACTACAAAGTAGAACTATAAATTAGCTCTAAATAGAAGGTTGTGCCAATAACTACTTTTGTGTGAGCTTTCAACGGGAGGGTAACAATGCCCACCTTACATGACCCTCCCCTGTCCGATGCCTAATCTAAAATTCATATCTAAGATTGATTTACAGAAGGCAAGCACTGCTATAGTAATAAAGTAACTTAAGGAGCAACATTTGGAGCTTCATTGAACCTTGGGCATTTAGAGACACAAAAGGAGTTTCCCTTTAAATTTGTCTGTTTCTTTAGCATTTTGAAAAGTTGCAAGCTGAAAACTTGAAATACAAAATACACATTGTCAGCAATAAACAGTTTGACACTGTATCCGCTTTAGAGTGAATCCTTTTCTCTTTCACAATCATGTCAAGTTTCTCTCAGCTCCAATTGCAAACTACCAGCTGCAAAGTTTGCAAACTGTGCTAAAATAGTCCCATATTTTTTAGTTGCAATCCTGTTGCAATTCAAATTCAATGCTTCTCACAGATTCACTTATAACAAATAACTTAAAGTTTGACTATATCATGTTCTGTTACAATTTCAAACACACAATTAAAGACGAAAATATGTTTATTAACCAAACGTTCCTAAAAACAATGAAGCATACTGTAGTTCTAAGCACAATTATCATACAAAATGTGGAGTCCCCCCATAGATGAAAACTATACACTTACCTTTCTAACTGGGTCTTCTTTTCTGCTATCAATGCCTGTAGCTGCTGCTGTTGGGCCTCTCGTTGCTTAGCGACAGATTTTAGTAAATTTCTTGATCCTATAGCCTGTATTGATGGAGAAACAAATTGATCAGCACCCATTGATATTTCAAACTTCTATGAGAACTCGAGACTAGCACAGTTGCTCCATCAATAACATACCAATGTTCATACAAAGACCAAAACACCCACAAACTGATTTTAAATACCAATGTGACACGGACTGCAATAAATGAGTAAAGGTACTAAGGAATTTCAAATATAGAATTACAAGGAAAGTAAATGAGATTATCAACATTCATGTGACGTCTCTAACAGTTATACAGACACAGAGATCAGCAAGAGTATTTTTTTTGTAAGAAAAAACATCCCTTAACTGCAAACTGAAAGAAATCATCCCCTGGCATTTGGCACGGTCTTCTTAATAGCTTAATATTGAATCAGCAATATTCATGATATTATTTTTCATGTCATCATGAATCACCTACATCATAAAAACAGCAAAGTCTTTTGGTGCAAACAACTTGGTTCAAAGTTGTTTGCACCAAACAGACTTTTCTTCTATCATACTGTAGAAAGAGCGTATCATATCTATTCTGAAACTGGGAAACTTTAAATCCTAGAATCTGATAGACTGGATCATTTGGTCTCCAGACTATTTGGTTTAACTGCTTTAATTGTGCTTAAAAGCAAAGTAAAAGTAGAGGGAGCAGGTAAACAAAACAAAAAAGAAATGAAGAACATTCAATCGGCAGTTTGCTTCCCTGTCCGTCTTTGCTCAGGATTGGGGCGGTCCAGCTCAACACTAACTGAGCAACATTCGTACCATTATTTCATCATGGATCACCTATAGTCATACGTACAAATCTGTTAGGCTCAAGATGAGCATAGTATTTAGAAGCACGATAAACTTAATGTTGAGGAGGACAATTAATCACTGCAGTCCTAATAGACACACTGAAATATGCTTCGTTTATTCTCATATTAATCACTGGCACAGTCTTACTGGACATTGGACACACTGAAGTACAGTATTCACTTCCTTTATTCTTGAATATTAATCAAACTTGATGTTGAGGAGGACAATTGATCACTGCAGTCTTAATGGACACACTGAAGTATGCTTCATGTATTCTCATATTAATCACTGCAGTCCTAATGGACACACTGAAGTATGCTTCATTTATTCTCATGTATTCATCACTGCAGTCCTAATGGACACACTGAAGTATGCTTCATTTATTCTCATATTAATCACTGCAGTCCTAATGGACACAATGAAGTATGCTTCATTTATTCTCATATTAATCACTGCAGTCCTAATGGACACACTGAAGTATGCTTCATTTATTCTCATATTAATCACTGCAGTCCTAATGGACACACTGAAGTATGCTTCATTTATTCTCATATTAATCACTGCAGTCCTAATTAACACACTGAAGAATGCTTGATTTTTTCTCATATTAATCACTGCAGTCATAATGGACACACTTAAGTATGCTTTATTTATTCTCATATTAATCACTGCAGTCTTAATGGACACACTAGTATGCTTCATTTATTCTCATATCAATCACTGCAGTCCTAATGGACACACTGAAGTATGCTTCATTTATTCTCACACTTGTTTTATGTTGAATGTATACATACAAAAGGAGAATGGCGGCACTAATATCTTAAAGCAAACACAAAATGAATCCTACAATCCTCCCCCCCCCCACCCCTCCAAAGAAAAAATAAAAGGTTACAAAACAGAAAATCTTTAGAAAAAGTAACAGAGATGAACGAAGCACAAAGTGTCCAAAGTCGAATTGGATGTGTCAACCCCACCTGGGGTCTTCTTCAGCAAATGATTCATTTATTTACAGTATGTCTCAAAATTGATCAACACGTGTACCATCAAATTAATTTAATCAAAACAACCAGAATAAGCCAATTTCCTAAAAAACACTCTATATGATCGTAGGTCTTTTATAATTAAAGTATCACCTTCATTTTTTCATTTTCAACCTCCTGAGCTAGTTGATCAACCATTTCTATGAAGCCCCCGACTATCTTCTGGAAGTCTCCAATCTCTGCAGAAAGAAAGAACAGAACCAAACATGTCAAATATTAAAAGAGTCCTGAACATTCAGTTCCAATTGGATGACTTGGCAGGGGAATAACACTGAGGAGAGAAATGTAACGAAAAATTGGGAGTTACCTGTAGGTATGATTAAAGTTAACACTTGTAAAGTATGGACAGGGGAGGATAAATTTGTAAACATATACACACAGCATCCATGTAATGCTTCCACTCTACTCAGGAACTGTGCAAGTATATATAAACTATCTACACAAAAGATTGGATTCACACATGATAACAAAGTTCTGAACATACTGTACTCCTCCCTGTGCCATCTCGGTACATATCAGGCGAATATTAAAGCTACAAATATCTTTTACATTTTCAAGCGGATCCCTTGACATATGTAGTCTTGTTAAAAAGACTTGTGGGTCACAGACATTTGAAATCTCATAGCAGTGTGCATACTAACCAGTTGACATACTTTTATAAAGGCACAGCCTACTGTAGATAATATTATTTATTGGTCACATTATGGTTAATGGCTAACATATTTTACATGATTCCAAAAGGAAATTTCTTTTCATATTGTCTGTTTGTAGCCCAACCCTTTGCACACCTCTCCCACCCCCTCCCCATCAAGTCCAAACTACTGTATAACCCTAGCATTGTATAGCATAGCATGGCAAATTGAGCATTAAAAGAATACCTTTCAACATAATTTACAAAAGCAGATTTCAGTATGTACATATGTATGTCACAACCTCATTCACAAATTGAACATTTGATTTCAGAATCCTCGAACCATTTTTGTTTTTTTTAACGTCACAGTTTGTCAAAAACTTCCAAATCTTGAATTTTTCAAGAGTCAAATTATACTAAAATTTGCACAACCTACCATCACATTCTTTAAAGGATCTGTTGTAAAATTTGATGAAATTTATGAAATCTATATCCATATATATGCTACTGTACTGAAGTCATGTGGCAGGTCACTGTGTGATGAAAGCTTATAGGCCTATCACAAAGTTTTTAAAAATAGCTTTCAGATAATATGACAGAGACTATGTAAAAGAGGATGTGGATTACAGTAATCAGGGTTTTTGTTAAGAAATGAAGTAGGTGGGTCAAGTTGAAAAGTAGGCGGGACTGTCTGTACGCGGACATGGGGGAGGGGTCTAAGGGGAGGGGTCCCCCTCCCCTTTGCCGGAAAATTGCAATTTAAAAAGTCTCTAGATGCAAAATGGTGCAATATACAGTTGTTTGGTCAATGATATTGCCCCCTCCCAATTACCCCTTTCTTCTGTCCTATTTTTCCTTTTTTTCTCCTGAATTTTGTTATTAACACTCGGGTCATGGAGCCTAGGGAGGTAGCTATGCCACTGAACCGAACTTAGCAAGGGTGTGACGCACTTGCTGCATTAAATGAAGTGCGATCATAACAAAATGATAATAGGTCTACGGTACCTACAAAGTGAGTAGGATTTTACTGCCAAAAAATACCCAACTAGGTCTGTGATAGAACCTTCTGTTTTTTATTCAGCTTTTATCTCTGTTGAGCAACAATTTGTATGTCAAGAGAAGCCCTTCGCCTACCTCTACTCTCACCCACCCCTCGGCCTCATCTCCTCGACCATACTACTAATGTTCAACTTCTTGTAGTTTTTACCAACAGTTAACTGCTGTGACAGTTTCAATCACACCTGACCTGGTTGTGGGTATTTATTCCTCTCGATTTTTTTCGTCATTTTTTTTAATTTAATTTTTTTTTTTTTTTTACTGAGCGTCGCAAAGTAGCCGGGTCATGTACGTGCAGTAAGCGGGTCATTTGACCCGGGTCCCAGCTACTAACGAAAACCCTGGTAATGTCAAAGACAAATTAGTTTGTTAATTGGTAGGTAGCAGAGTTTGATTACAAGCCATTAATGAGACTAGGCTAACCTTTTATAATTATGTATGGCCTAAGTAACAGGCTACATGATCATTACTGTAGAATTTTACCATATCGATGTGAGCCCCTGTGTCAACGTGGGCTGTAGGTCTGAAAAGAAATGCTCCAGGAGACACATAAATAACCTAGTAAGTACTGTAACTTAAAGCCTACTGTAGGTCTAAGGTAATTCCATAAATTTTTCAATGTATAGTCAGTATTGGGAAGTTCAGGACACTGCGAAATTCGGACACCCCTAAGAAATACATTTCACCATGGCAACCTACAACAAGAGCCAATTTCACAAAAAAAACTACGAAGCAACAGTTATTTTCTCTCCAAAATGACCTGTATGCAAGCAACATACTTACAAATTTGTCAATAAAAGGAAGTTATAGTTTTGGGGTGTTTTAAGGCTTAGGTGTCTCAACTTCGAAGTGTCCATGCTACATCAAAATAGGCCTATAACATGTAATGATTATAGCTAGATTCACATCATGTTAGCACTGAAGCTAAGCGTTAGACCTAACTTTGGGCTAGTATATAAGTGGATATCGTTTGGGCCCTTATTTCGTTCACCTTTCATGATCACACAAAATATATCAAGAACAGACAAAAACACACAAAAAAAGGCATGTGTACACATGAGAAACATCAATTTTTTTTTTCCTTCTGCAATAGCCATCCTCATTGTTTCCTTCTCTTGAAGGCAGTACTGTCACATTACGGGTTGATCTCAATGCAAAACATTTCACAGGGTGAACAGTGAGACCACGTGCCAATCAAGGCACAAATCAGACAGAGGGCAGGCCTAGGCTAGGCCATATATATTATTGAGGAGTACTTTAATAATCCAATCGGTGCAGGGAATAAATTATCCTCAAAATGATGTATGCGAAATTGGCAAATAGCAGGTTTTGTACACAAGAACCTGGATAGCATTTTATATGAGAGAAAGTTCAGTAAATTCAATGCTGCTATTTGAAATAGTAAGTGTTACCAGTACACTGGGGCCAAGTCTACACAAAATTGCCCTGCTGTGAATTCATTGATATTAAAAAGGTTTCCCAACCATATGTATGGTGGTGTACGGATGCTTCGCATATCCCCTAAATCATAAATGTATGTTTTGTGTTGCACAGCCGATATATTTAACGGACCAACCGTGCTTCTAGCCTAGGAATAATAAATATGCTAAACCTACCTAAGCTACGTATTTCTTGTAGACTGAAGTTTAACTTTATGGTACAGTATATAAGTTAGTACAAGACTAGTTACGCTACAGTTTAGGATTAGCTTAGGCCTATAGGCTACGGTAGTAATGTGCAACCTACTTTCAACAAATTCTTTGCATTCTTCCTTTAGTTCGGTAGTTTGACTATTTATTTCAGGTTCAAGTACCCTAACTTTGTTCAGTTCATCAAAATGCAGGCCAGCATTGGATAAAGCTTCATCTGCCATCACTTTGTTTAAAAATATCACTTGTCATCAAGAGTTACCACGGTGATTATTGATGCTTTTCGAAGGAATGTATTTTTTTTACAGCTGGGTGTAAACATGTACTTTCATTTTTGTAGAAGAGCCCCCTCTATTTTTTTAAGCTCGCGCCAGAGCAATATTGTAACATGGTTGTGTTAGTACGACGGCGCCTTAGTGCTCGGTAGAGTTAATACCATCGTTGCGCTTGGGGGAATTATATGGTAGGATATAAAGGCATGCCTAGCTGCGAGGCACTCCACTCAAATAAATGATTAAGAAAGTTCCGTTGATTTTTAGTTATTCATGTCCTTGTCTGAACCTACGGGGATCCTAAACTGAAAAATGACCGAACAATTTCTAATGTTTTTCTTTTTTTTTCGGAAACCGTGCATGGGAATTAAAACGAGGAGAAACTTGAGGGTGAGAACTGCAAATGGTTGGAAACCTCGCAACAGTTTGATATATCACTTCATGACAATATAAACAGATATGGCACTGGTGGAATTTATGAACCCCATTGTAGGTTCGAGAAGGGATGTGCACTTACTTATTCATCCTATCGTTGATTCAGTGGCGTAAGCAAAAAGTAGAGAAGGTTGTAAGGGAGGGGGCGGAGATCCCCAACCGATCGTCAGTCGGGTGGAAATGGTTCAGTTGGAGGGGGGATTTTTCAATTCGTTCGGAGCACTATTACAGGTGTACATCCCTCCCCACCACATTTTCAAATTCACATAAAGTATTTATTAGCATAACCTTGCATTTAGGGCTACTTATATATGTCTCATTTAATAGTCTAAATATGCCTCGAAATACACAATGTCACTTCTGTTTTTTTGTTCTGGGGAGGACCCTGGACCCCCCCCCCCCTACATAGCAGTCGGATTTAATGACACCAGACAGTGCCCCTACTTTATAAAATCATCCATTCGCCTCTGATCGTCCATAAAAGTTCAGCCCCTTACCTAAATCAGTAGGGGAGGGGGGGGGGATTTGGAACGGCATTTTTTCCCTTGCAAAAGTTGCTTTTTGTAACACATTAGACATTTTTATTTTAAATAACGAAAAGGGCACTGTTTCATTAAACATGGAAAAATGTACATTATTATCAACAAAATCCGCGATAATCTAAAATCATTCCTTCGTAAAGAACTATATGCTACCGTATACTGTTTGTACATGTGAATATAAGTAAACTGTTTGGAAGGAGCAGCGATAGTTATGATATATTGTAATATGGCAGCGATGACACATTCATCAACCTGTTCATATTTCTGCAATCTTTATTACGAAGACTATAACGTAGTGAAAACTAATGTTTTTTTGTTTCTTTCTTTCTTGCTTTCTTCAAGGAGGAACTTTGGACTTTTCGATTTGTGAATGTAAGCGCTTCTCGTTGCCCCCCCCCCCCCCAAATGAGACCTTTGTCTCTCTATTAGACAATTATAAGCAGGATTATACAAATAAGGTCTGTAATAGACAGAGTAAATGAAGTAGTTTGTTTTGCTACATCGAGAACTAAAACGAGATGCCTAAGAAACGAAATGGAAGAGAAAACGAAGTCGTACTATTAAACAATTCATTAAAAACCTTTAATTTTCGCATTCAAAACTTTCAATTTCTAATTTAAAATCCTTTCCGACTTCGACAGAATCCCAATTAAAAATTGCACAATTTTATGAATTTCATAAAGCATTAATTAATATAGAAAATAGCCCTTCTACAAATAGAATTTACCTTTATTTTGCTGAGAAAGAAAAAATGACTCTACTCAAACTTTCATTGATTGTATTATCTTAGATCAAAAATAAAGAATTATTTTAGTGATGTACAAGATCCTTAACCTTTACAACATCTACATCTATGGAATCTGCAGCCAAGGATTATAATCAAACTAGAACTACATATTCCCTTGACTATACAGTCGTTTAAAGCCCAGGAGGAGCAAAGTTGTTACATCGTGGAAAGTTTGGTGGAATCAAACCACTTAGATCTTCATCAGTACCAACTCGAACTACCATAGCCATTCCAATCTGTATGTAGAAAACACAAAAGTAAAAAGATAAAGATGCAATTACACGCCGGGACCATCAAAGCAAGGACAATAACTTGGTATGACTGTGACGTGGTACGACGTCTTGTAAATATTTCTGTGCAACCGTGGATAACCACCCGATATACTCATAACTGGTACAGTAACTACTGTTCATGTCCCACAACCGTGCATCAGTAATAATATTACTACATTGTATTCGTAACACGGTAACATGTGTTACAGGTGGCACTGTAAACAACTGCAAAGCTGTTAACTTGTTCCCATGTAAGACAAAGAACTGCGCGACTGGACAAGGAGTCTATGAAGATGAGAATGCCTACATGAGATGAAAAAAAGGAGGTACGGTATCGCTTGATTCCAGTTTCCACCTCTCTTTAAGTTACGCCAATTCGTCATGCCGAGAAAGAAGAAAGGCCATGTTCGGATTATCCATATAGGCCTACTTATAGCATAAAACGACTGGATAAAACTTCATTATAGAGTCGCGTGTTAATGAACTCGCACTAAATGGTTGGAACAGCAACTACTGTTCATGTTCCACAACCGTGCATCAGTAATGACTACTTTGTGTTCGTAACACGGTAACATTTGTTACAGGACATGAACAGTATAGTTACTGTACTAGCTATGAGTATCGGCTTGGATAACAGTAATTATACACGCAAGTCAAACACATTTGAGAAAGAGTTTACGAGTCTCAATTGTCTGTAGTTGTCACCATCTTCTGCATATAGAAATGTTTGTCTTCAATTTTAATGTCATTTCTAATTTGATGTACATGTTGTCTTGTCAATTAATATGCACTGGGTTTTTTCTGTGAATGAAAATTGCAATAGTAACAAAAAATGCTTTGATCTCCATCATCATCAGCGTCATCAGCGTCACCACCATCATCATTTAGTAACAGCAGTGGGGGCGGGAGGGGTTTGACAAAAATACTTACCAAGGCATGGAAGTCCAGATGGCAATGTAAGAACCACCAGCCAGGATTATCAGCTATGAACTGAATAATCATGTACGAGCCATGGGAAACACAAACAGTGTCTTTGTTTGGCGGGCAATTGGATTGCAACCGGGGAAACGTTCCGTTCATGTCAAGTGCTTGGATGTCTGCCGGAGTATAAGTACCATTTAGTAGCCCCGATCCGACAATACGATAGGAGAATCCGTGCAAATGCATTGGATGGCATCCGCCATTTGGTCGTCCATTGAAGAAAAACAGCTCAACTGTCTGTGGAAGAGAAATATATGTAGCCCTGACTTGTGACTGTTACTTGATTGCTAATTCCATTTATCTCAAAGTTGCAGCTCCATTGCTTTATCTTGATAAATGAAACTTAATAAATACTTATTCTTCTGAGAGGTGACGTAATTGGATTGGTCTTCAAAGTCAATGCAAAAAGTAACATCTGCAGATTCAACAATTGAATTGAAATCATGAAATGGAAAAATCCTTTCTGTTTTCCTTCATGACATCATTTTCAACTGATAGAATTAATTTACAATCTTTGAAATGTAATTGTCATTCACCTTATGACTACGATGTTTGCATGAAGTCTATACAAATATAGAATGCAATTGATGCAAAGGATAACTTCCCTCATATTTTGCCGTTTAACTCCCCATAGGAGTAGAATTTCCAGGTTTATACGTTAAAACAGAGTTTTCAACTTCACAGTCACTGATGATGTAAATCTTAATTACAGAATCAACAAACAATAAATAACTAGGGCATATTAATATATATATATATATATATAAGCTATATAATTGACATGGATGCGTCCCATGCACGTATACATGGCAAGTTTAAGTTGGTAATGTCAGGTATGAAAGTATAATGATGACTGTGGTTTCTTAAAATCCTTCAACATATAAAAAGTAGGTTTATCCGTAAAGTTTTTGTTTTAGGACTACACTGAGGAGCCGACAAAAATAAGTCTTAATTAAAGTAGCATTTCAGAGGCTAAGCATATTTAGAAACTGAATTCCTTGAAAAGTGGAACAACTACAGAAACAATTGCTCTGCCTTAAGTCACCATTTAAGTAATCCTATAAGGGCCCAAACTGGTCTCATGAGTTGGGTCAAAGACAAACAAGTACAATGTGAAAGGGGACGGGGTTGCGTTCCGCAAACCTAAATTGGATCCTTAGACTAGGTTCACAAAAGGTTCGGTATATCTCAATAAAGAGTTGTAATTCGGAATAACCTTTACACTCCTTGATAAATATGTAATTATCCTATAGTTACGCCCCTTCTCTCGAGCCTTTATTCTACCTACCTGATTTAGTTCTACAGAAATGATTTGCGTGCATCTACATTGGATGTCAGTGCAGTTGGTCCAAGTACTCGCAACTCTAGCATCACAGAACAACGATTGGTCAACCTCGTCATGTTGTGTAAGAAGCGGTACGGGAGGGAACGTGAAGGTGATATGGTTGATTTGAGGTATGAGTTTCCGCTCTCGTAACCTAGGGTCAATCACACGCGGGTTTTCGAGTCCTAATGAAAGGTAGTATCTATTGACATCCTGGTTTGCATCGAAACTTACTGAAGGTGGAATGAAATTAACATAGTCAATTTACAGAAAAAGCGTCTGCTGTTTTACTCGTACAAAAACAAAAGACACGTAGCGACACATATTAAGGAGAGCAAACACGTATACGTCTAGCCCCCACCCCACCCAAGCCCAAACAGAATAACCATACGGCGGGCACAATGCATACATGCATTTGAGGTGCAATCTAACAAGTCTAAAATTCTTCTACATTGCTTCAAAAATTGCAAAATATAGCACCATTTTGCATGCAAGCATGCATCGTCCCCGTTTACAACATTTCTCAAAGGGGGAGTGGCCACCTCTCCTTCCCCTAGACGACTTTTAACATCTTAGACCACCCGCGACCCCTCCCACTACAAAACTGGTGGTTGTTCCCATGCATGATGTAAGGCTATGACCTTTACGTCCAAGTTAAACTTTCTTAACTTCTGTTATAAAAACAGAATACAACAGTAAACACTCTTGCAACTCAAACATCCCAACGATTATGAAACAGGCAGCCAGGGACAACAAACTCACTATTTGACGTTAAATTGATCATCCTAATGATCGTAGGGGCATCTACTGTCGATCTTTCAGGCGCATTAAGAAGTCTGCTAGGAGTAGTAAGGGATCTTTCCGGTGCTGTAGGATCCTCTTCTGGTGCGCTCATGTATCGTATGATTGCAAGTTCCTGAAGTGTTTTACAATTTTTACTCACTCTGTAAAGAGTAATAAGTTCGAGAGATTTGCAATAAACTCTAATAATTTGAAGGAAGGACAAGGAAGTGACATATATCTGGGATCTTGATCTGAGGCGGGGGCGGACCTGTGAAGGAGCGGCTTACATACGGCAGGGGTGACGTTGGGGAACACACTCTCCTATTCCTTTCAACAACCTTAACATGTTTTGTAATGTTACGAAAGTTGCTCTTTCTCATTAATCAAAAGTAGTTTGTGAACATTAAAAAATTGCTAAGTTGTAAATAAAAGTGGTTTGGAATGTAAGAGGTCTCCACTTCCACCACCTCTCTCTCTCTCTAAACTATGGTTAAGACTATAGCGATTACTGACAATCAGACAGAAATATTGAACTTAAAGTAATCAGCTGATGTTAGATCAAATTAACGATGAATTTATCATAGAGACTCACCCTTTCAGTCTGAGCCAGTAATTCCCGATGGATTGGTTTGCGTGAAGTATAAAATCAAACCTCTCCCCTGCATTGCTGATTAGAGCATCGAATGGTACAGGGTCGATTGGATAACTGTCCATATTGATAGCTAGGAGGGTGTGGTTGTCAATGGAAAGTTGCATTTGACAGCCAGTGAAAGCATTGCTGATAACTCTCATCCGGTACCGCTTGCAAATCTCAACATGGAATACTTCTCGTGGAACAAAGAAGGAACCTTTGAATTCCGGTCCTTTGCCCTTTCCATTTATAAGCAGAAAGTCCGGTTTATTTTCCCCTACACCATACTGATATTCCACATAGTTAGTGTTCTGTGTCATATTCATCCAGTCTTGTATAAAGACAGTGTGGTTTGAATCATCTACGTCATACGTGTTTCGATGAGTACCATTCTGTAAAGAAAGAAAACTATCGTAAGATGAATTATGAGATAACTTTCTGACAACATTACGATTACAGAAAACATCAACAGAAATGGTTTTATATAGGCTATATAGAGACAGTCTACAATAAACAATAAGGATGCTTTGTAATGCCATGTAATAGACATACGCATTGCACCCTTAGTTGGGAAAAGTTTAGTCGCATTGAACGAACCATTAGCTACCTTGGTGTTCCGTTTTGTAAAGATATATTAATACTGATTATTACGGAAAGGTTAAGGTCTTCCTGTGATTATATATATGCATTTTTTTTATAACAAAATGATTAATTGTTCAGAAAATGTGTTAAAAACATGTGACAAAATTACAATGAATCCCTTCAACTTAATAATGTGAGGATTTGAACATTTTGCTGCAATATGACAAAAATAATTATTTATCAATATGCCATAAATTGAGCAATTCTCAGAATTTATGATAAATCGATCATTAAGTATGTTTCACCAATTCAACATTTTGTGATCTTATGATCAATCTCTCCATTGTTCTATTCATTAATAAACAACCTTTATGGTCGTACAGGGTCTCCTTATGTTACTGATGAAATCCATTCACCTCAGCGTGCATCTCGTTACCATGACGGTTTGAACAGATATATTAAGTGTACAGTATCAATTCTGTTTTTATTATGTCTTTACTGAACACTACTCACCACTTCCCGAATAACTATTGGACCAGCGAGGCCGTCTGCTCGGTTTGATCCTATGTGAGAGTGCCAAAAGTATGTGCCTGGCTCATTGGCGATTATCTTGTAGGTGAACGTCGTTGCAAATGGAATCGGGCATTGTGTTATCATGGACGGTCCATCCATTGCGGGCGTATGGAATTGGTTCAAACCGTGCCAGTGGAACGTTATCCCCGTCATATCGTTCAGCATGTTCGTTACATTTACTATGAACGTGTCGCCTTTGCACACCTATACAAACATATAATGTAAACAAAGTTAAGAAGAAGAAGACAGGGGGAGGGGGCTGTTAGGAAGACAGAAGCGAATCAAGAATTACCAACTCATGAATTTCACCAGGCAATCATTCCTCTCTTTTTAAATATGGTATTTATTTGACTCTTTTCTGTACAAAATAATTTACATATAGAATTAAGAAAAGCCAGGAATTCACGTCCAGATGTATTAGATATGTATGGTCTACATCATGCATGTCACCCCCCCCCCCCTTACCCTCTTTTGGTCTTAGCCCACTGATCGTATTGTTTACTTTATATATTTGAATAATTACCGCCCAAATTAAATGGTTACATGCCGACATATTAAATTTTACTCTGAATTACTAGCAATCAACGTGGGCATTAAATCGAATTAATATATAGACATAACTGGCATTGATGCCTGATTTTATTCGAATATATATCTAGATTTAATGTATGTCCTCAGCTGTGACCATCCCATACTATAGTTTGGGTCGTAACCCATCGACCATGCTTACAATAATTTTTGGCCCGGGAACTTGTTGGTTAACTGTGACCACCGGACGCTTTAGTCCATTCAAAGTAACGCAACCCTTATTGCTGCAATCGTTTGAAGTGTTCGGGCAATTCCCACAGGCAGTGTCACTTGTAAGCATGGTATAGTAGTAAGAGACTTCCCAGTCGAAGATACATGTGCGGATATCCCCTGCTCTGCAGGTCCGGTCGCATTCGTTGTAAGCGGTACTAGGTTTGTCTACAACGAAAAGAGTTATCGATACAGCGAAAAGAACAATCGACGCCATAAACAACATGAAAAAACAGGTTTGTAGTACATATATACATAAACACATTTTGAGAGTCAGTACTTTATCAAATGAAGAATTTATCCGGAGATTAAAAAGTTATCCTCGAGACAATCCAAAGATTACGAAACAGGATTCGTGGTTTAGGTTAATTCAGAACATTTAAATAAAGTAGTGAATTATAGAAATTGGAGCTGGCAGCAATGTAGTTCAAATCGTCACGCCACAACATCATACAATTTGTTTTGTTTTCTTGTGTGTGCGAGGGGGGGGGGGGGGCGGTAGTCTTTCTAGATTGATCAAGTGCCCAAAAGCTATTGACAAATTTGCACTCTGAAATTGAAAGAAATATCTATCAATATGTCCAAATATTGCACGGAATTATATTTGGCTTTAAAAGAGGTCGCAAAAGCTATAGGTGTTGACTCCAACTCAATTGATGCCTGATATCTGGGCTAGAGCTGCTAATATATACCGGCAGTAAGGACTACGACAAATGGGTACAGGTAGAAGAAACGTCACACCTCACATTGCAGCAGTTATGGCTACTAACGAAACCCCGCGCAAAAATAAGATTCAGACATGTCAGAAACCATCAAAATAAGTAGACTTGACTTAAAGGGTGTGAAGACTCGGGCAAAAAGAAAGTCTAATGCCGGTAATCTGACCTAGTTTCGAATGAGGTGTAACAAAAGTGTTAGACACCACCATCGATCCGAGAAATACACACACAGCTTGCAACCGTTTGTAATTAGACACTAGTGTACAGTCAATACATACAGCTGCGGTCAATACCCACAGCACAGTGTATAAACGATACAGCAATGGAAATCTCAGGTCCAGCTAAAGATAACAAGGTATCACGTTTCATTACTGTCTGCATTTTGTAGCAACACGAACAAAACGTCACTTGCAAAATGGAGGTAAAACAGATGTTTTACCTCCATACTTGCAAGCAACAGAAAGTTAACTGTTTCTGATGGCCGCACGCGGTATGGGGCGAGTCTTCAATGCCTTTAAGATTGTTATATTTTAACATCTCGATATTTCATAAAGTATAGGATGATTTTAGGACTCAGAACTAAGCTACTGCTCTCTGTCCAGGTTGACTTTCCGTAACACTTTCAATTTTGGAGAAATTAAACAGCTTAAATTAATCACATAAAGTGACTGGACTATAACGTCTAATAAACATGGCCATTATAGGTCAGTGTTTTAGATGTAAACATGAAACTCACTAAGAAACACATAGGATTGGTAAAGCCACAAAGGCATGTTAACAATGTTTTCAAATTATTCGAAAAATTGGGTTTTATAAAACAATAAATTAACATAAATATGAATGCCTTCATAAAAGAGCGGAAATCATCATCAACTTAGCTTAAAAGAAGCATCCCAGAGATTTTGCATATTTGAAAGATGAATATATTGAAACCTGGAATAGCTAAAGAAACATTGCTAGCACTGAAATGTTGTTCGTTTTCTTTTTATCAATACTAAACTACCAGATAGAAATATAGATAGAAATTTCGTACTTTCAGATGTGGCGGGAATATCTGGAGTAGGTCCAATTTCCGGTTGAATGTCAACATTTTCTCTAGATAGATAGATAGATAGATAGATAGATAGATAGATAGATAGATAGATAGATAGATAGATAGATAGATAGATAGATAGATAGATAGATAGATAGATAGATAGATAGATAGATAGATAGATAGATAGATATATAGATAGATAGATAGATAGATAGATAGATAGATAGATAGATAGATAGATAGATAGATAGATAGATAGATAGATAGATAGATAGATAGATAGATAGATAGATAGATAGATAGATAGATAGATAGATAGATAGATAGATAGATAGATAGATAGATAGATAGATAGATAGATAGATAGATAGATAGATAGATAGATAGATAGATAGATAGATAGATAGATAGATAGATAGATAGATAGATAGATAGATAGATAGATAGATAGATAGATAGATAGATAGATAGATAGATAGATAGATAGATAGATAGATAGATAGATAGATAGATAGATAGATAGATAGATAGATAGATAGATAGATAGATAGATAGATAGATAGATAGATAGATAGATAGATAGATAGATAGATAGATAGATAGATAGATAGATAGATAGATAGATAGATAGATAGATAGATAGATAGATAGATAGATAGATAGATAGATAGATAGATAGATAGATAGATAGATAGATAGATAGATAGATAGATAGATAGATAGATAGATAGATAGATAGATAGATAGATAGATAGATAGATAGATAGATAGATAGATAGATAGATAGATAGATAGATAGATAGATAGATAGATAGATAGATAGATAGATAGATAGATAGATAGATAGATAGATAGATAGATAGATAGATAGATAGATAGATAGATAGATAGATAGATAGATAGATAGATAGATAGATAGATAGAAAGAAAGATAGATAGATAGATAGATAGATAGATAGATAGATAGATAGATAGATAGATAGATAGATAGATAGATAGATAGATAGATAGATAGATAGATAGATAGATAGATAGATAGATAGATAGATAGATAGATAGATAGATAGATAGATAGATAGATAGATAGATAGATAGATAGATAGATAGATAGATAGATAGATAGATAGATAGATAGATAGATAGATAGATAGATAGATAGATAGATAGATAGATAGATAGATAGATAGATAGATAGATAGATAGATAGATAGATAGATAGATAGATAGATAGATAGATAGATAGATAGATAGATAGATAGATAGATAGATAGATAGATAGATAGATAGATAGATAGATAGATAGATAGATAGATAGATAGATAGATAGATAGATAGATAGATAGATAGATAGATAGATAGATAGATAGATAGATAGATAGATAGATAGATAGATAGATAGATAGATAGATAGATAGATAGATAGATAGATAGATAGATAGATAGATAGATAGATAGATAGATAGATAGATAGATGTAATACTTACTGTTTACTTGATGGTGAGATAACAAGCACAATCAGCAATCCAGTCATGAAGACCAGAATCAAGTATACGATAAAGACTATTCTAATCTTCACTTTCGCTCCCGAAGAACTACCATTTTCATTTGTCGGTGCAATGGATAGCGGCTGCATCCCACTTATAACTGCTGGATCAGACATTTTCTCTGAGTCAAACAATGAACACGTAACTCACAACTTACTCATAGGATAACTTCAACGTTTTAACTGCCGTCTTTCATGGAGCAACCTGATCTTGCCTAATACGCTCTATATTCAATTAAATTGCTATTGGTACAGACAACTTTTTTATAGCTGTTATTGTTACCGGTATCCATCGTATAACGCCATGCATGGTAGTTTCCTAGAACTGTTAGCTATAATATGCAAACATGATTTAAAAAGAGGAACCGAAAGCAACCGATGGTGAGATAACAAGCACAATCAGCAATCCAGTCACGAAGACCAGAACCAAGGATACGATAAGGACTATTCTAATCTTCACTTTCGCTCCCGAAGAACTACCACTTTCATTTTCATATTCAATGAATAGCGGCTGCATCCCACTTATAACTGCTGGATCAGACATTTTCTCTGAGTCAAACAATGAACACGTAACTCACAACTTACTCATAGGATAACTTCAACGTTTTAACTGCCGTCTTTCATGGAGCAACCTGATCTTGCCTAATACGCTCTATATTCAATTAAATTGCTATTGGTACAGACAACTTTTTTATAGCTGTTATTGTTACCGGTATCCATCGTATAACGCCATGCATGGTAGTTTCCTAGAACTGTTAACTATAATATGCAAACATGATTTAAAAAGAGGAACCGAAAGCAACCGAATAGCAAAAATGCATGGTTACAGCACCTTATAAAGTAAATGAAAGAAGTCCTAAAGGTACATCACTTTTACCCTACAAGGGTGAAATATATGCTTAACATTTGACACGCATCTGACTAATTCACTGCAGTTATAACAAAGTAAGGTGTATCTAACAACAAAAAGAAACTTCTCATGAAACCATATTTTGTGTCCAATAGGTATTTTTTTTCATTTATCTCAACAATGAGAAAAATGTTACTTGACTATAAATATTGTAAAAAAAAAGTTGAATCGAAAGAAACACACTCATAATTATGGATCATACCTTAGGTCGACAGTTACATTGACTTACACACTAAATTTAATCTAACCCTAACCCTTTTTTCTAACCGTAACCCTGAACCGACCCTAACCAAAACTTTTAAATGAACGTTTTAGAGGACGGAGAACATTATAAAGCTATTTGCGACAATATAAAAGTGTCTTAAAATGGTAGTGAAAACATTAGGTCGACACTGAAATGTCGACCCAAGGTACACTGTTGACCTAAGGTAGACTTTTTATATATATATATATATATATATATATATATATATATATATATATATATATATATATATATATAAATATATATATATATATATAAATATATATATATATATATATATATATATATATTATATATATATATATATATATATATATATATATATATATATATATATATATATATATATATATATATGTGTGTGTGTGTATATTGATTTATATATGAGAAGACAAAGAGGTGTACAACTCCCATTACAGGAACAGAGCACAAAAGATATATGTGTGTTCGAAAAGTGCATATTTCGGAAACGCCTGTGTCCTTCAGCGAAAGAATATATCTTAATTTGAAACGGTAATGATTTGGAAAATCCAGAACAGTGAAAACCCTTAGCCTATAACGGGATTCAAAACCCGGGTCTCCGTTCTTTAAGCTTACACCGACATTATAAACGTTAGAGGGTCTGACTCTTCGATGCTAGCAGGATCTTTGACGATGATTAACTGAATGATACACTAATCAAACATAAGAAATATAATGTGCTTTTTGCCATGAAATTGACATACCCCTTTGCAGTTTTCATCATATTTCCTGTATAAATGTAACGCCAGTATTAATATAATGAACCATACGGAGTTTCAATTCCGGGCAACATAAAATGATACCATAAGGTGCATCTTCTCCTATATATATATATATATATCAATGCATATGTACTGTTGTCGTTTTGTCGATTCAGTTCAATTTTATGAGGCTCAGCTTTATTTACAATACTGTTCGTTTCGTTACCGGTAGTTGTAGATAATAGGAATATCTATTGCTGTTTCTTGGTTTCAATATCAACTCTTGGGAAAATTTCATGTAAGTTGTATTTTAGTTTTCATACATGGTATGATGTGACGTGGCCTGATTCGTTTTTTTTTTGCGAGGAAACGGTGAATTCCCTTAGGACTACGGTAAGAACATGTGAACATGTGACTATACATTGTATACGAACAGTTTCACATATTTCACAGAGAATACTTCAAACATTCTTTCATTAAAAGCAATACATTCACGCACTATATAGTTTCATTGTGTTGGTAATTTGAGAATGAAATTGAATAGACTAAGAAATAGATAAAAATGTACGCTTAAACTTAAAGAAAACAATTATTATATAGTTAACAAAAACATCGTCCGTAATTTTGAAATATGTATATTAGGGCTGGTAAGTTTAAGAACTCTATATAAGAAACCCTGAATAATGTTTCGAAAAGCTGTTTATTTGATGACTAAACTTCATTCTCCTGATTTCATATAAAGCTTCATCCTCTCGATCTCATTTGCGTTAATTTGGACCAAACAAGACAAAAAACATCAAACTCAAACTTTATATTCACCTTCTATAATAAATAAAAACGAGCTTTGGAATTACAAGCAATGTTCCCGTCTGCTACACCGCCAAAGGCTACCAGTTAATCTACTGCATGATTTTAAGGGTCTTTATTATAGGAGTTGCATGCTGTTATTGTCGTATAACCTTTCTGTTAATATGGTAACAGTTCCACATTCAATGATGGTAACAGTGCCACATTCAACCGCTTAATTGAGGAAACATTGTCAATTTAAGGATATCGTGACGTTTCAATTTCTTCTCCCCCCCCCCATTTTGGGGACAATATATGATACCACCTTTGTGGAAGAAAACGACATCATTTGACAGATTTAATTGGAAACCTAGATCTAGGAAAAAATCTAAAAGCCTCCAAAGTCCTAAGGTGTTATCTTGGTTCGGTGAAGTAGCATTTTATAAATTTTCAAATATTCAGCTTATCTTGGCTCAATATACATACAAACAACGAAAATAACCCGCTAGCAGTTACAGCTTCAAAATGGTAAGCATTCCCTCCAAAGCTATTTGTGTCAGCATAAGTGTACAACATAGCATGAGAGAGGAGTGCCAAATAAGCAGCTCAACCAAATTTGCTGGTGCTTGGCCAGACTGTCCAAGTGTTATAAAAGTATATATGTGTGATAAAATAGCAATAAAACTTATATAAGCACGAACGCTCACATACGGTGCAATGAAGACCGTATATAGCAGAAGCGAAGCGTCTTGTGAAGTATACATTGCTATCATGGTAAAAGTTAGCCAAACTTAATCTACGATTTGAGTCTGTCGATTATACCTATAAAGACCAGCCCCCCCCCCTCTCCCCACAGAAAATGACTGACGCAACTTGTAACGTATTTTTGTTTAAAGATCTGTAAAAAAAAGGGGGGGGGGTTACTATTTTGATTTTCTACTGAGTATTATACAGTATAGACGCAACATGCAAAAGGTAAAAATGATCGTTAGAGAAGTAGTGTTTTTGTTTTGGAGGGGATGGGTGGGAAGTAGGGTGGGGGGGGGGAGTCGTTACTTCATACTATGATCAGATGACGGGCTAAAAATCTAGAATACCTTTCTTGTATCTCTTACTTTACAGAAAATGACAGATGATGATTCAGGACAGTCACTGTTGGGTGGGAAAACGGGCAACAAGACTGAGTCTTATGCAAGTAAAATCATTAAAATATGGGCAACACTGGCTGTATTAGTAACGCTGTTGCTTTTATCTCTACTATTGATGTTAGCAATCTACCAAAAAGAGTGAGTCTATTTTTTTGTTTTTCCCTTTCTTATATGTCCTAATGTTCGTCGATAACAAAATTTAATTCAAAAGTGACAACTGTTAAGAAATTCTTTGGATGCATGCTGTATTAGCAGCAATTGTTGTTGGTGTATCAATTGGATGGTAACATGACACAGTACTTATGGTCTTCCTATTTTCTGTATGATGATAACATTGTACAGTGTAGATAACTGAAAGATATCATATGAATGCTATACCCATATATTAGTAATATATATATATATATATATATATAAATATATATATATATATATACAGTAATTTATGATGTAGAACCGTAGAGTACAAATATACACCACAGTGGCTATTCGTATATTTCTTAAAGAATAATTACGTTAGCGTATGTAGGTCTAGAAATCACAATTTTTAACGACTTGCTAATAAAAAAGTCATCAAAAACAACAATTTACTGGCTATAAAATCAAGTTCTCATTGCATTTCCCTGGTGTACAACACACATCAGTATGTATAGAGGCTTTTGATAGCAGCCGTGTATACTACAGAATTTGATGTTGATGATATGTAAGACAGGTTACGGAATGTAATATGTTTCAACAATGTCCAAAACAAGATTAGCACGTCCAAACTATACTTACTATACTATGAGCATGTCCAAATTTATGTAAATGCTGGCACTTGTGTAGCGCAAACACAAGTACTAGTTTTGCTAACAATTTTACATTTTTTTTTTGTGAAATATATTACGTACCTTGTTAATGTTATTAGTTTGTTTCAAAGAGATTTTACAAAGGACCGATTCAGAGCCGTAAGTAATGTTCTCGCATGCGTAAATGATGCATTATTAGTCTGTTTGATTTTGGCATAGGCTAGGCCCAATTTATGTTGAATATATTCAAGTTTTAAGTTTATTTCCACTTTCCATATAAATAAACAGTAACAGAGTCAATGAGGGATTTACTCACATTATGATGAAACAACAATAAACAAAGTTCAAAATATGCTGTAATGGAAGTGGAGGAACCAGAAGTAAGTAGAGACTTTTCGAGTCTGGACCCTTTACAAACAAAAGAGAATTTTAAAAATCACATAAGTACAGAGAGAGTAAATATTGTTAGGAATGTCGGGATTTTAGATGAAAATAATGCTTGGCGGGATTCACAATTTTTAAGACAGTGCTGGGTGGTAATTTTTAGTGCTGGGTGGGGCCGCCCACTGCCGCCCAGCGAGGGCACATCCCTGATAATATGTAAATACAAGATCATTACTTAATATTTTTCTTTTTAACATCCCTTCGTTATGTGAGTGGTTTCGCCCTGCCTGGAAGTGTTAAAATTATTCATATTGTTGCGTAGGAAAAGAATTAGGCAAATAAATTACGTACAACATGCGCATGCGCTAACAACGTTCTAACTAGTACACAGTTATCACACATGCGTAAGTTGACAGTGAAAAAGAACCACCATACCATACTGTGTAACTCTTTAACGGAGAATTGTGACACATAATTACGGTTACCAGCAGTGGCGTCGCCAAGGGGGGCCAGTGGGGCAAGTGCCCCCCTGGAAAACCTAGCGCCCCCGAGTGCCCCCCGAGTGCCCCCCCCCCATCTGAGATTTGGGTTGGTAAAAAAATATATTTATTTTGTTATATTCAACTCCCATCATCTGAGTTGGTTTTTCATAAGGACAAAGAAGCACAGTAATTCGTATTTTCTTCAAATGAGCTGCGAAAAAAATGAAAAAGTTTATCCTTGACCGTCGGGTATCGAAGTCGTAACCCGCGCCATCACAACAGGTGTCGATATTTACATTGAATGTGTCAGTGCTCACGCCATACCATTCTCACACGTATCACTCTTTCACGTTCATATTGTACAGAGACAAGCAGAAATATTATACCTTTATTCTTCTCTCAGGTATTACTCTTCCAAGTTCATTCTATTCCTTTTTAATGCAGTTGACTCATTGTCATGCTGCTTGTGTGAATGTGAGAGTGTTTGTCTGCTGTCTGTGTGTGTCTTTTACCTCTCGTGAATTGGATGCCTGTGAAATGCCGAAAATCCGGACCTGCTGTGAGAAGGGAGGGTACTGCAGTATGTTGCCTTGGTCTGAGGTTGACAGGTTAGGAGCTGACGAAATGTGAGGGTCCGCAGGCACCATACTTGCCTATATTTGTGGACCCATATATTAACCCTGTTGTGTAGGGGGTGCAGAGGTCATTTGAGGTCAGATGCTTGTAGGAACAAATGGCGAATGTTCACACCTGCATACTGAGCCATACTCGATGTGTGATCAAACCTTGGATTGCATAGTGAGATCCCTGATAGGAGCCAATAACGATGCTGAAACCTGTTACATCTTAATAGATAATGGGAGAAAACAAGAAGGACAAGAAAGGAGTCGGGGGTCATGCACACATTAATTCAACAAATGTAGGTTCTATTGATAGGGTTAGGCATAATATCGACAGCATGTGGTTCATATCCTCTGCAAAATTCTGCGCGTTGTTAAAATCATTACCTCAAAAATAGCAATTTCTAGAGACATCTTCAGATCGAATTTAGCATCAAATGTGGCACCATTTTGCATCTAGCCCATCCTCCGTATGCGAAAATTTTCCAAAGGGGAGGGGGTGCGATCTGTATCCACCCAAGTGCCCCCCCATCAAATACTGGTGCCCCCTGTGCCCCCCAGACTGAAAAGTCTGGTGACGCCACTGGTTACCAGGCTTGCTGCTTAACAAGAATGAAGTATGACACTAGCCCAGGATGATAAAGAGTAAGCCTATAGGCTAGGGTTATCCCACGTTTAATTTTCACTCTCACCTTTTAACTAAATTTTAAGATGGAAAAGCGGAGAGAAATCTTGAACTACAGATCAGTGGTGCAACCGCGTGTATTGCACAATGGTTCTTGGTAACTCACTGACAGTGATAGTCACAGCACCTTAGGGCGGTCGACCACTCGCGCTACGACACAACGCAACTAATATTATCTCGAAAATAAAATCGTTCTCCTCCGAAATACCATTCAAATAGAAACAGTGTCACATACATTAAGAAGGTAATGGATGAACTGTACATCGTGTTACTTTCGCTTGGGGTGCTATATTTGTTTTCAGCACACCAAAATTAAAAGTTCGATATTTGAAACATATGGCGTAAATTCAAATGCGAAAATAGTTTTCATTACAAAGTTGAAGTTAGCAGTTACATTCGACATATTCATATAATTTTTTGACACTAATATTATTTTGGTCATGCTGCTATCATTTTTGGACACACTTATATTAGTTTGGACATGTTTATATATAGTTTGGACATGTTTATATTATTTTGGACATTTTGCAACAAATGGCGTGAATTCAAACGCCTAAATGTTCACTACAAATATGAAGTTAGCAGTTAAATTCGACACGTTCATATTATTTTTTCGACACTCTCTCTTATTATTTTGGACATGCTCATATTATTGTTTTGGACATACTCATATTAGTTTGGATATACTTATATTAGTTTTGGACATTGTTGATACATACCGGTATGCATTCCGTAATAGGGTGTTTGTAAGGTACATAACTCAAGGCCGGCTGATAGAAAGTACAAGTGCCTCCGTATAAGTGATTCTGGCAAACAGCAAACTCCACTGGCAGTTAAGCGGTAAAAAAAAAACATCACCAAATTTCGAGAACTGCAGTGGAAGTAAAGAAGGTGAATACATATTGAAGCAATATTCATCATTGAGGAACTCATGGTAAATTGATCAGCCGTCAGCTGTTCACACGTTATCCTTTAATTTAATGTTCGTGTTAAGGTTTGCAACACTTTTATCTACATAGACTATCCAACAGCAGAAGTGTGGACAGGGTGATACTCAGAGGTGTGTGAGGGGTAGGGAGGGGGTAGTTGATATATAAGGCGATCCAAGTTATACATTCCTCCCGACTTATTTAGGCCTGGGGCATGCAGTATAACCTTTTGTCATGGAAGTGCGAGATGTGGTGGTTCAATGATATTACAAAGTAGGGGTTTTGCTGTGGATTCGTTGAAGCCGACTCTCATGAAGGCGGGTGTGGGGATCCTCCCACCCGACAAAAAAACAAAACAAGTTGAGACGTCAAATGGTGCATTCTGGTTCATGTTTAGACTATAATTTAGTCCTAAAATTGAGTGTACACGCAAGGTTGTGCTAATAAAAACATTTGTATTTTTCCTTAGAGTGACAAATGGAGGTGGGGCCATGACCATGCCCTCCCTCCTTTGTTTGACTAATATTTTACCCAATCAAAATCGCACGAAATGCAGTGAAATGAGACATCATAACGTATTTTAATGAATCAAATTTCAATTGTTTTATATATTTTCTGATTAGACAATGAATAATGACTCCGTCCCATGAAGACCAACCACATGCATTGTTCAAACCAGCGATCCGCAGACTTTTAGTCCCACGACTCTGGATGCTTCATGAGGTCTAACCCCCCCACCCCACCTCCACATCCCCACCACTCAGGATTGAATGCTATACGAATACATGAGAGCTAGTTTGGGACTATGTTATTAAAAATAATACCTGAATCGATCTCCGTCGGCAAGGTCCAAAGCGTGTAGATATAAAAACTCCCACGACCCTCCGAAAACATTTCCCGTGGCCTGTTAAGAATGACAGAAACTTACAACCCAATGCAAAATAAACAGTTTTTAAGGTTTTTTTTTTTTAATTATGTTTTCCACAAAAGAGAAATGCATTGAAAGTCTTAATTTTTATTCATGAGGAAAATGATGATTTCAACAACTTACTTGAAATATTTCTTCAGTTGTTGAAAGGAATATGAAACAGTTATATATTACAATATACTTAGGGGAGGTAGGAAAGAAATGGTCAATAACACACGATAACATAGACTGACTGAAAACTTCAGAATAACTATAGCCTATAGCTCGGTCCACGAACAGCAGTGTTGCAGTCAAGTAATAAAACCGCCCGAGTACTTAGTACCAGTGTCCGAGTACTGCTTTGAAGGATCCGAGTACCGTGTCCAGTACAGTGTCCGAGTACAATATTTTAGAAGCCGATTACTGAATCCAATTACTGTGTCTTCAGAGTATACTTTTCGAGGACTATAAATTTCAGAGTAACAGGCCTACCATAGAATGCCAAAACTCTCAAAAAGATTGAAAAAAATGTGTGCTTTCCTGTAGGCCATCAGCTGAAACTCAAAAAGAGGCTGTAAAATCAGTTTCGTTCCAGCAACACCGGGTCTAGATTTTTAGAGCATTTTTGGGTAGTTCAATGCATCACAGATATTATATCAAAAGTTCTCCCAAAAATTTCCTGCAGTATTTCCGTAACGCACCCTCGAAATTGGGTATGTTATATAGACATTACGTGCTACGATGCTATGTATTAGGAACACACTAACGTTAGATTTGGTACAGTGTTGCATACATACCACTCTTTTCTTATATGTTTAATTACGACTGATATATATTTTTTTTGTATAATAGTTGGGTCAGGGTTATAAGAATGGTGGAAGAGGATTCTGGTCTAAGGGTCAGTGAGGGTTGTTTTCAGGCATTACAAGTAGTGCCCTCACCCCCTCCATTTCGCCAAAATGGTAAAAATTAAAGCACATTCTCAACTTTGAAATATGAAATACAATTTTTACACATTATAACTTAAGGGTTTTAATTATAAAAATGTACCACTTTTAATAAACTCAGATATAATGCTTTGTAATAAATCAAATATTTTTAGATTTTCCCCCTATGTTATGAATGCATTTCGTCTGTGCATGTATGCGTAAATATACACATATAATGAAAAGTTCCTCTCCATAATTGTTACACTCCCCATCCAAACTGTTTTACACATGTGATCCCTAGTTACAGTGAGATGTGCTTATGCCCCAAGACCAGTGAGCTATTTCTTTTGTATAAATCAATATATAAGTTGACACACTAAGACGTCATGGCATATCGTAGATGTGAAATAAAGTTATAGTCGGTATATATCCGTTACCTTAGTACTCTTTCTACAGTCTTCTGCAAAACTAGGTACTTTCTCCATGTACGGAAACGACATGTTTATAATTCGTATTCCTGCAAAAAGAGTTTCCAAGGGAGTTAACGTATAAAAGAAAAGATCGACAAGGTTTCGAATGGTATTTTGAATAATAATAGATCTATATTCTACAAATAATATGAATCATAAAGGTGAATGGTACAACTAAGTGAATAACGAAGACAGTTAACCTAAGCCCCAGATAGAAAGAAATAATGTATCTATTAAGACTGGGTCGATACACTCAATGGTGTAGTAGAGCTGGGCCTTTGCGATGATTCAGATACAGGTTCTTCATCAAAAGGCGCGGCGCGGAATTAATATTAGTGATTAAAAGTTCATCCAAGGAAAGTTGTACTAGTTATAACAGGATCCACTTCAATTCACTGCATGGAAGTCAGATATGGCATGGAAAAGGGAAAGTCCATTCCGTAGTAGAGGTGAAGATAATTAGATGAAATAAAAGTCACTAAAGACTTGAATATCCTTCAGTCAAAACTTGAACAGATGCACAAAACGTATTAACAATATGAATAAAACAGGTAACGAAATGTTACGGCAAAACAAAAAAGGAACCGTGATATTGGAACAGGGTCAGGGGCGAAGGTTCCCCAGCAGCAGTATATAAACCTCCGACTGGTTTCAGGACGCGGTATTTGCGTCATCGTCATCAGTAAATGTAGTTGTAAATATGCAAGAGGTAAAGCATGCCCATAACACTCTCCCCCCCCCCCCTCCCCTCTCAGCAAAAAAAGTGTGATTTGAAGAAAATGTGGATATTTATCATAAGGTGTCTGGTAGGTAGGGTAATCTACGTAAAACTACTAATAGCTAAAATGAATATATGAATAAGATCATGTTTTCTGGTTCCTTTAAACTCTGGGGAACAAAATAATGACAACATGACTTCGAAAAAGTTAACCCTCTTCACAAAATTCAAACTTGATTAAAATTTCAGACTAAGATATCAAGATTTAACACCATCACAGTTCATCCTCCAAATCATCTTCCCCTGCATCAACAATCTCAACATCTTCTTGGAAGTTGCTGCAATTTCTATATTTACATAGGTCTGTACACGGTAGTTGTGCATTCATTCAGGAACATCTTCCTTTAAGACATTTGCCGACTCTACAGCTACTGCTGACACACTGAAGCAAAACATCTGGAGCAGGTGGCTTCGTCATCCAAGTGATTATAAGGTCCATCCATGTCCCTCTGGCGAGAGTGCATCAATCCTTTGCTGCAATGCCCTACTGTGAATAGCAGCCTGGTTGGTGCAGCGCTTAACATGCTGGATCAGAGCATCTTTTGTTGGTGGTAAACTCTGCTCTGAGGATGGAAATGAATAGAACACCTTGTACCATGAAATTCGATATTTTTGAGTCTCACATTTTATAATGGGGTACCAATATAATTACAATTCAGCTAGAAATATGTTGCAAATTACTTTAATAATTTCAATGGAAAGATTAACCTGATGTTGCATCTCAAAGCGTTTAGAGAATTTTTTAATTTCCTTGGGGGAGGACCCCCATATTCCAAAAGTCCTAGATCCACCCCTGAACACTCAATGAACCACACATTGAAGACAGTACTTTACCTTTCAAGATCTGTATGTCTTCCTTGTCAAGAATTGTATCTAGTTTCTTCAACATAGAGAGTGGTACCTCACTTCAATGGCAACACAGTCTTTTCCTCTAATATTCATGAAGTCTGAGCTCATCTTTTTTCCGCTCTGCTGCTTGTCGAAGCAATACTTTAATAAAATGAAATAAAAAAGCAACTTGTTTTGCATTTTCTGTTGATCAAAATGTAAGTTTGAACAAATAATAACTAAGACAATTTATTTATATACCATGTGATCTGCTCATCTTCTATGGACAAACAAAGACACATTCAAATTTTGCAAACCAGTGTCATGCCAAAAAGAAGTAAAACAGGCTTTTTTTGACAGTACAGTACATTATCTCTTAATGTTGTGGTTTAAATTATACAATGGTAGATTATATCTGTTACTAATAATAAAGGAGTCAGATGCTTGTTCATTTTGGTAAAGCTAGACAGGCTGACCATAAGACCTTGCAAACCTAACCTTATTGCACCTTTGTTACACTTATTTTCTAACTAATATAATATCTCTATCATTCAAATAAAGGGCCACAGTAAGAAAACTATGAAGCCTGTATTTAACACTTAGGCTAGTGCCCCAGATGGAGAATTTGAAACAAATTTCCGTTCCTACCACCTTATAACAAAACAAATCAGATGACCATGCCACTAATTATATTGTGTTCAGGTCCAACACTGTGCCCTTTGACTTGGATTCTATCCCTCAAGAGCTACTGATCTTGCATTATGCAACTTCTCTTAACACTTCAACTATGCCACAGAAGTACAAGTAGAGTCGTGTAGTATGCTTAGGCTTACCTCCATCGAAAGTCTCTGCCTGCTGCAGCTTGTCCTGCACCCGTTTGCAACGCCGAGTAATGTATTGTTTCTTTTCCCACATATAATAAATTGAACAGGCAATAAACCAGAGCTTCTGCTTGGTTTCCTCGATCTTTTCCGTCAATTCTTCGTTTCAAATCATACGGGGTCTCCTCTGGTACTGTCCGTTTTCTTGCAGCAATGTGCTTGCTATCAATGAACCGCCTGTAACACTTAGCGTGGAACCCCATCATACTATGCTGTTGAACACACGCTTGATCGTAGTAGGCCATGGAGTAATCAGTAGTACGGCGATATAACTGTCTCCGCCGCTGAGATTAAGCCAATCTTTAGCGCAGGATGTAACTTTAGTCCATCGTTTATTCGTCAGTGCCTTGACTGCTTCAAATTTTACAGATTCAATGTGCAATGAGCACTGTAGATTTCCGTATGTCAGAGACTGACTAGCGCCCGTGGGAGCCGCCATGTTTGTTGTTTTCTACAAAGATTGCACACAGAACTCATGGCTCATTGGACAATTCATATCACATGGTACATATATCTCACTAGTGCACAACTTTTGAACGTAAAACGGCAGGTTTCTTAACATACGCAATAAAAAATATAGTTCGATCTTTCGAGCGGAATTGCAAAAAAAAAACTGCAGGAAAGTACATGGAAAACTTTTGGATCATTAATCTTAGTTAATTTATGTATTCAATGCTGTAGAGAAATTTTAGACCCGCAGTTGCTGGAACGAAACAAGCGAATTTCGACCTTCAGCTGATGGCCTACTGATGTTGTAACATCAGTTTTATGTAACTAGCGTTTTACATAAGAAGTTCCCTTAAAGTTTTCATCCCTGAAAGAGTACCAAGTACTTTAAACCGAGTACAAGTACAATAATTAAGCATTCGACTCTGAGTACTGTATGGCAAGTACGAATAGCTTATAGCATACGAGTACCTTTTATCCAGTGCGAGTACGGAGTACTTTTCGAGTACTGCTAAACGACTGTTTCAAATTCTAGTAATAAGTTTAAAAAAAAGAATATATATATATATATATATATATATATATATATATAATGTAGTTTTAAAAAAAGTAAAAAGTAATGTGTTTTAAAATTCTGCATGCGATCCTGATATATACTTGTGCAGCCCACAGCTTTTTTGTTACTCATAGATAATTGTTGAAAGTAACGTTGTTTTCAAACTATTGCCGTTATACTTTAATTCGTATAAACATCAATGAGAAGAACATAAAATGCATTGAAGACGATCTTTACAAAAGATAGAGCTTATTATGATATTTTGCAATAAAATAGGAAAAATATAATGAATTTTGCGGGTATGCATTTACGAGCTTCTTTATAATTGCTGGCTGCCGTATGCTGCCGTATGCAAGCATCGAACACTAATATATTCCTTTTTGGAAAGTACATTTAAACAAAAGTGAAAGTGCCTGATGTTTCGACTAGAATGCGAACTGAAAAAAATTATATACGAAAAAGACATATGTAATTTTTTTACAATGATTCGCATATTTACAATTATAGTTCACCAGCACCTTGTAGTGTTCTGACAGAAAAAACAAAGACAACTAATAACCGGAGCCGATGACAAGCATATAATTTGGGTATAAGGATAACAAATCGTTTAAACATTACTGGAATAGACCTTGGCATGGAGCAAAAGCTTGTAGCAAGTCAAAGAAGTTAACACGGTTTTTCCTAGATCTAGACAATCTCAAATTATTAAAACGTTCGATACAAATTGCAAACTTGAACTTAAAGAAAAACTCATTTATATCTGGTACGCGACTATTTAGTCTGCAATCATATATATATATAATACTTCATGTGTAAAATAAGAAAATTGTATGAGTGTATAGCACCTGTACCTTAGCCCATCAATAAATGTCTTGTTTTGAGAAGAAGAACTGTTTCTCTAAAAACGAGTTTCTACGTGTAAAATAAAAGAAGCAGTGAAGCGACACTCCCAAAAGAGGTATTCTAAACTTTCCACTTGGACGTTACAAAAGGAGCATAAACTAGAATCTACTTTACCCATCAAGGTAAGGAGTTTATTGGTTGCAGTGATTCTATGTAAGAACTTAAATTGGAAATACTGTAGCTTATAGCTTCGGACACAATGAACCGAGGCATGCTAAAGATGCGACTCCAGTCACTGTCTGTTATCTCCATAAAACTTATAATTCATTTCTTTAAGGCAGTTGAGACATTAGAAATATTACGTAAGTGGTATTTGTAAATTACTTGAGAAATAGAGGTGGCCCGCATTACATTGTTGTACCAGTCAATATTAAACATTGGAAGAGTCGTTTCTTTGGCAGCCTGACCTTCTCCACTCCTTCGGGATACAACTGATTAAACCCCAGTAAATAGTAAATGGCAAACAATCTATATGGAGTTTAGCTTTGAAGCGATCGCACGTAAGAGGCTTACCCGCGTTGTCATATATAAAATAGATATAAGCAAACAACTTAATTGGAACATTGGTAAATGATACTAACCTAGTTAAATGACACGATAGAGCTATAGGAGAAGAAAAAGGGTGTTGTAGAAGATGAAAGGGTCGTATGTAATTGCAATGAATGTTGTGGAGTAATTGAGGAACCAAAAGATAAAACTGAAAAGTAGGAAGTGAAAAATGTGATTTCAGGTGGACAAGATATGCGAAAGAAGAGGAGGCGATGGGGAAAGGGTGATGAAAGAGTGATGAAAAGGACAACATTACGGCTAAAACAGAAACTCCATAGGTATATATATATATATATATATATATATATATTGTTATTATTATTATTATGATGATATTAATTATAACTTACTTTACAGGAACACAATTGGTGAGATTATTGATCAAATCATTCCTTTACTTGAAGTTCCAGTCGACCAGGATGTTGCCGAAAGTGGTGATGGACACTTGCAAACAGGTATGTCGTAAGTAAAAACAATTATTGAAACGGAGGCTAATTAAGAGCCAATTAATGATGTAAACGCACAGATCATCGCAAATACGAATGCAACATTTTCTCTGAATCTAAACCCACCCCTAGATTGTCTTAGTTTCAGTGGCATCGTACCCATTGGGGCCCGGGGCAAAGCCCCCCCCCCCACTCCTAAATGTTGTCAAAGGTGTCATCAAATGTTGTCATCGTTTTAAAAAAGAATCGAAAAGTATACTAAATAGTCAATTGCTCTTTGATGGTCGTTGCGGATTCTCCACATACCTCAAAGACGACATATCGGGATTAGTAATGCCATTACCCTTGAATATGTTTGTCCAAAGCTCGCGTTTGATACAGTCACAATTAACCTGGAAAATAATCACTTCGTTAACGCACGTTTTACTTTAGGTTTCGCTACTTTCGCTTTTTCTGCACATGCTTTCAAACGGCATATAGCTTGTTTCACCCAGTCACCACTTCTCACGGGCATAGGCGGTGATAATGGATCAGCCAACACAAAAATGTTTCGATTTCTGGGAGACGACGAATTGGAAAACTGAGGAATAAATGGCGATCACTTCCTTCGAGAATATTTCCCAAAATAAAAAATTGCCTGAAATTTTGATCAGTTTAAGGGGTGCTGCTTACTGCCATAAGGCACGGGAAGTGCCGTTTCCTGCAATCTGAGGGGTCTGCCAGACGAAAAAAAATTCTTGTACGCTGCGCGCCAACCTGTGGTGGCGCTCCGCTCAGATAGGCCCCACCCCCCTACAAAAAATTATTTTCGCACGACCCCCCGCTTAAGTTGATCATTTTACTTTAGCTTCCAAGCAACCAAAATTCCACTATTTTGTTACTCAGCAATGGCGCAATCGTACCTGTTTCATAAATGAGTATGAATATGTTTTCTGTCATGAAACGTGTATGGAGCACCAGCTCAATAATGAGATGAATCGGTTTTTAATTTACACATAATTCTATAGTTTATTAGACGAGGATCCTGTTATATACATTTGATTATCCAGGCGTTTGGCTCATAAACTAGGAATTTTCGACCTACGTACCAAGTTAATTCGATGGTCCGGGATTATCGAACTATAAACCGAGTTTTGTCAGTTGATGTGCAAAAGTTATTTGATAATCCAGGGTAATATTTCAAAATTGGTACTGGTATATAGATTTTGTAAACTTTTATCGGTTAATACACTGGCGGAATATTGACTTATCATTGTTATTGCACATTTGGCCTGCCATATTTTAAAGTCATGAGACTGGAATCAGTTATTTTTCGTTTGTACATTTCCGCCAATTTTACCAAACTTCTAAATGCGATTTGTACATGTATATACATACACCCTACGTGTGACGGATAGAAAATGTGACATCTTCCAATCACGACAGCATGGTGTTACTACAGATGGAAACCACTCCACCAATTTATAGAGAAATACAGACAAAGCCTTGGATCCATACGGTATCTCCTTTAGCTGGTCAATCTTACATTGACTGTTAATCCCGAGAATTATATGTTACTGAATGTGCTTCACTGATGCAACCATTTCCGAAATCCTAAGGAAATTTATCCATGATACATGAGAAACTATTTCGGTATTTTTTCGGTATTTTGGTATTTATGCTTTCATTCATTCACACAGGACCAATATCTATCGACTGTGATCGTACTTGTACAATGGGCGACACACGTACTTGCGTCTTCCAATGGAAGGTCGGATATTACTATTCCATGTTAACTGGACTTAACAGGCCTTGTGGGAATTGTCCATTTAACCAGAGCGACTGTCTAAGGAGTGGCTGTGTAACATTAAACGGTATTTCCCGTCCTGTTGCGACGGTCAATAGAGAAGTTCCAGGTCCTAAAATTATCGTGAGTGTTTGGGTCTGTGTAAATTCATTATCATATTTAAGTAGTTGTAAAGTAGTTGTATCGAATGCCGACCGAATAATGTGGTTAAAGGCGAACAAGCTTCATGAAGACCTTGATGGCATGATGGTATCGAAACAACTTCGTTCAACATAGCATGAACTGGGTGCCTTTACCTCCCTCAATATTCATATAAAGGGGTCAGATGCTGAGGTACACTTTCGTCCGGATGGGGATCTTATAACTGGCTGTCGCGTGAATAAGTTGAGTGCGACAAGAACATGCTTGCCTCGTGACTCTCAGACCTACTAAACACGTATCCAAAAGAGAAGATATTCGCGGGGCAAGGAACCAAATATCTCTCAGCCCCCATCTCCCAAAGAAGAACAAACTGCAAAGTCATGCCTGCCTCCCTAGGAAAGCATCGGTCTACCGCCCCCCCCCCCCCCACAGCACAACACACACACACCTGCCTTGTATTATTTAGCCATATTTGGAAGTATGCATCTACTTCTGTTAATTACACTGTTGTCCTTCCGGTCACTATACTTAAACTAATTAAACGGAGTAGGTTCGCTGTTACATTTGAATGGTTCATTAGAGGTCATTTAAAAACAATCAAATGAGAGTTATCTGCCCTGTGTCTTGTGTTGAGTAATCATTGAGAAGATCAATCAATGTTTGTTTATTAAAAAAAATGAAATATTATCAGATATTTCTTTGTTTCGAGAGTGTGAAGCTATACAAAGTTGTTAAGTTACGCTGCACGACATGGTTCAATTGAAATAATAAATAAATAAGACATCTGCCTACACCATAAATAATTGCAATTTTTTTTTGGTATAACACACTGTATGTGATTGTTCACTTTTGTAGGTCTGTCAAGGCGATACCATTGTCGTTAATGTAACGAACCGACTAGAAGATATGACGGGAATCACTTTCCACTGGCACGGTGTAAGACAGATAAGGACGCCCGCTATGGATGGACCTTCTATGATAACCCAATGTCCCATTCCCTTTGCGACGACATTTACATATTCTTTCCAGGCTACGGAATCAGGGACTTTTTTCTGGCATTCACATATTGGTTCCAATAGAGTTGACGGTCTGGCAGGTCCTTTGATAGTCCGAAGTATAGTATGTTCGTCTTTTCGGTTTTTTATTACGTTAAATGAAATATTTGAAAGGACAGACTTTGTAGATGTTATCACTGGGAGCAGTTTCGGTAGACGATTCTTTACCAGAAAATGGGCACGTCTTATGGTATTAAAAAAGGGAAACTACTGAGGTTTTCCACAGAGCCAAGACAGCACGTTATCCTGTACTCCCCCCCCATCTACACCCCCACCATAACAGGAGTTACTCTACTATTTTAAGTCTCCGTTCATCCATAACTAAGCTATCGTCTGTCGTCACTTGTTTATGTGTGTGTGTGTGTGTGTGTGTGTCTGTAAGGATTTCAAGAATCTAAACTGATGTTCGCATAGACTGATAACAAATTCAATGTCTAGTTTCTAACAATCTCAGGAAATTAGCTTGAACTATATTTCCAGAAAAAAAATTCATTGTTCAGACTTAAGTAGTAGAAATTGCTATACACTAACTACAAAACTACCACATTATATGCCCCCTTCTTCTTCTTCTTGGAATTTTAACCCACCCCCTCCTTCTTCTTCTTCTTGGCCTGCAGGAGGACCCACATCAGAACCTTTACGATGTAGATGATTCTAGTCACATTTTGTTCTTACAAGATTGGATGAACATAACCCAAAGCACAAATTTCCTCAAATATCTCTTCGATATCGGAGAGAACAAGCCCGACTTCCTCCTCATCAACGGACAGGGGAAAGGACCTCCCTTCTATCAAGGATTTGATGAACCTTTTTTCACCCCTCGATATGTACTGTACGTGGAGAGATTCAGACGATACCGTCTTCGGTTAATAAACAATGGGTTTACAGCGTGTCCCCTCCAAGTGACCATAGACAGCCACGAGCTGCTATTGATAGCCGCGGACGGTCGTCCCATTCAGGCCACCAGTTGCGACGGTATTTTCATGACATCCGGAGAAAGGTTCGATGTGGTCATCCACGCAAATCAAACAATTGGTAACTATTGGGTGAGACTTTTAGGGTAAGTGTGCAATTCATTGAAGTAATTTGTCAGAGTTTTAGTTACAAAATACCTGCTCAATTCGCATTGTTACCTCATTATGTTCCTTTCTAAAAGTATTTCCCTTATCGAAATATAGAAAAGGAAAATTCTAAGACGAAATATTGTGAGAGCAATCAAAGCGACAATATAAATTAACAACTGACTTATATTTGTTTTTGTTTTCCATATTACTCCATAGGCTAGAATACGAATGTTCCACCTGCAAAGAGTTTGCTATATTAAGGTACAAAGGTGCCCCAGAAACATTCCCACTTTTGCCGGAAAGTCCTACCGCGATGCCGAAGTTAGTAGCAAACGTACCCGATAACCCACCGGTGGAGTTCCCCAACACCTTCAAGTTTACAGACCTCAGGTCCCTTGGTGAGTACATGTGGTACTCTATATATAAAATTTAGTACTCCAAATGAACACAGAGACAGTTCAAAATAAATTTTTAGGAAGAGTCCCTGGGAGACAAGTGTCTATAGGAATGCCAAAACTACTACTGAAATAGTGGTGCAAATGGGTGTAAATTTTTTCAACGGTCTACCTACTTTTGAAAAAAATATTATATAGGGGATCAATTTGATGTGGACATATTACAGTCTGCACCACAATTTCCTTTTGCGATATTAATCGCTCGTTGTTAAAATCGAATTAGGAGTCAAACAGACACAGTTCAACGAAGGAATAATGAGTTCTAAACGCCAGGCAGTGCATGGGATGGTAGGTGGTGGGGGAGTATTGTTTTCTTTTTTTAAATTCAATTGGTGGTGGAAGAGAGTTCAGTCTGTAGGGAGGGGGTGGCTTGGTTGTTGGGAGGGTTAGGGTGTAATTTTCAGCATGTGACTTTGATATAAAGGAAGGTCTTGTCTTGCATGAATAATCAAGCAGCTGTGTGATTTTTTAATTGATATCGCTCTTTGTAATTTCGCATCTTTCAGACCGATTTGATGCCAATGTGAACTCGATGAACACACACTATTTGCCACTCGGGTTTTACCAACCTTCAACAAATGACAGCGCATTGCGACTAGATCTGCCTCAAATTAATCATATCACCTTTACGTTTCCCCCTGTACCATTGCTATCGCAACATAATGAGGTTGACCAATCCAGCTACTGTGATGACAGAGTTGTCTCGACATGGACCCACTGCCTTACATCACAATGTACCTGTACGCAAACTCTCTCTGCTCAGTTGAACGAGGTTCGTGCGACAGTATAGCTTAACTTTGGAATCGAGATCAGCATTTCTTGCCCGAAATAAGTTATTATTTTTTGTATTGTTATAATAACTTATTACAAAATCAATGTTGGAGTGTTAGCTCAGAGGTTAACGCCGGTGTCTTTCAATCTTAAGGTCCCCGGTTCGAGTCACTCCAAGATCAATGTATGTCGTCCAGTTACAGAGTTGTTAACAATTGACAATTCATAATCATGGACGTTAAATATGAATTTACCGACTGACTTCGGTCAGCTTGCGGCTTTGATAGGCCGATGATGGCTTCTTCGCGAGTTCCTGCTTGCAGGAGGATCTAAAATACATACAATACAAAATCAAACAACAACAGAAAAATGAAGCATTGCTTACTTTTGGTATCTCGTCATTTTAACGATTTCATACGAAATGTCAAAATGTTTAATATTGACTTCTTTTCAAGTGTAAAACTTGTCATTTTGTTTTCTGGGAAACGTTGAAATGAATTGAAACAACACATAAAAGGTAGATCTCGTCTTTTTAACAATTTTCGGGCAGAATGTTAACTTGTTGACTTTTTTCCATGTTGGTCATTTAAAACCTTTCTGAAAACAATGTTGCAATGACAACTTCTATATTCATTTCGTGATGTCAAAAATTTTCTGAAACATATTACATTGTTGACTTTTGTTTTGCCAAGCCTGTAGTTTAACTTGTTCTAGAAAAAGAAATGATGACATGACAACGAATTAACAATTGTTTGAAAATGTCAACTTTATTAAGGTTAACCATTCTTATGTTGATGGCACTTTTAAGCTGCCGTAAGTTTGTGTTTTCAGCACGTCCTACTTTTGCCTGTATTCATATGTTTGCCTACGCTTCACTTCTTCTATTGTATCTCATCGAGGATCCCGTTACAGTGTTTTATATCATATAAGCAAAATGAGTTTTTTAAATATTGTAAAAACCACTCTTTCTCGTTTTAATTGATACCAAATTGTACATGCTTGAGCATATGGTTGTGCTTGCAATGCGGGACATCCCACGTAGGCATAAGTCGTATAATCAGTTTATTATACAGAAATATGAAATGAAAAAAATAAAAAAAGTTCAAGTTTTATCAGAAGCGGATCAATTAATTTTTTAATAAGTGGTTGTGGCTGTTGGTTCGTTGAAGTTAAACTCCTGTGTAGAGAGGTTTGGAAAATGAAAATTTCAGACGTGAAATGGTGGATTCTGAAGCATAACATACCTTAAGAATAATAAGGTGTAGACACACTATTTTGGGGGGGATTGAAATTGGTTCCCTGTCTGGTTATAGTGTTTACTTAAGACTTAAGATATTACAGTTGCGCGCGTCTTTCTGCTTGTGCGAGTGGTTGCGGTGGGTGTGTGTGGGTGCGGGGAGGGGGGGGGGGTGGGGAATTAACATACATTGTTATCACTTATTATGCGACATTTATTGCATACTACTATATAATAGTTCGTCGTCGTCGTTGTCTTTCGAGTGTGGTATTTTGACTTCATTATCCGTTTAACCTAATAACGTATATATTTTCCTTCAGACGGTCGAGATTTTTCTCTACAACCAAGTTGACGACATTTCGTGTCATCCAATGCACTTTCATGGCTATAGTGTTCGCATTGTAGGTATGGGCAAGATAAAGTCAGAGCACATGCCACCGTCAGAAGTCCGTGAAAGAGACCAGGACGGGGAGTTTCCCCGTCTCGAGACCAATTACGCTCCTATGAAGGACACATTCTGCGTTTCCTTTCAATCGTACGTCATTCTGCAGTTTGTGGCAGACAATCCTGGCTGGTGGTTCGTTCATTGTCATCTCGACTTTCATAGTTTAGTAAGTATAAAACTATCGAATATTCCAAAGCGTTTTCTAATTGTTCGATACAATATGATAATTTTCTTTTCTTTTTTATGTAATCATATTGACTATCTATATCGGGGTTTCATCATCATTATAGGGTGTACGATGTGTGTAAGATACATGGCTCAGTATAGATATAATCTCATGTTGACATCGTATTGCCACTTCAAAACAATTACGGATCCCACGATTTCTCAGTATAAGGTGGCCGGGAGGCCGGTAGTTACTAAAATATTACTGCAAAAAATGTCCAATGAATATTGACAACATCGGTGAAAAGTCTTTCTTGGGTAATCGTCAAACTTTAATCGCAATTTCATAGAAGAACGTTGTATTAGTATGTTAGTATTATTGCCACAAGAAATTTCAGAGGAGAAGACCGGGTCCTCCCAACTCCCTGGTTCCCCCTCTTATAATGATTGTATTTGATTTCTTCACCAGATGGGGATGGCGATGGTCATTGTTGTTGGTACGGATGATGATATCAAGGATTTAATACCTGAGCATTTCCCTCGCTGTCACAATTTCCAACCGTGAGACACAAAGGAACCATTCAGTGCAAGTGATCACATCACTACCACCCCCCCTCCCCGTCCCGAACCCCCTTGTCTTAGTTCTCCCATGTATTTCTCAATTTCCTTGGTAAAAGTTCCTCTTTTGTTCTTTCTTTTGTTCATTCCTCTTAATAGCTGTAGATTAAATTTGATTGATAAGCTGTCCGTTAAGTATGTGACGTCATCGTTTAAGTGGGTCTAAATTGCGAATGGTCACCAATAGGAATGGGAAGTAATTAAACAAACCATATGACCAACATGGACTTGTGTACCCACTTGCATTCCGCCTTTTCGTTGGGCTTGATTGATAAACGGCTGGTAGCTAAAGCAGCGGTGGTTCATGTTGGTTATGTAAATGGCCAGTATACAGTACATGCGACACCCTCAATATGATATAGTAACATTCACTCGGTGTTCTCGTAAGACTGATTTGTCAGAACTCATTCTCTACTCACGGCTGCAAGTTATTACTAAGACTCTCTGAATGACTAGATTGAAAATACTATGAGATTATGATGAAAATATTGACTCACTTGGAAATTGTTACTTGTTCTAAATCGCATAAATAAAGCTGCGTATGGAAGATTTCTATAGTTACTGAATTAATACATGCATGTTGGTTTCGTTTGCTAGTACTACTAAATTAAACTATCCAGTGTACACAGATCCATCTATATAGACAAGGCTCCATCCTATGACAATAGGAAGGCTTAGTGTCGTCGAGGAAAACTCGTCAAAAAGACCTCCCCTCCCCCCCCCCCCCATCTGTATGTACGCATTCAAACACTGCTGACTATTCACGTCAACAGAGTATTTGCATAGTTTGGAACTTAATTGCCACTAAGCCCACTTTTCACCTCCCGTTAATACCACGATGGCCGTGTTTATTCCATTTCAATGGTCCCATCCTCTTTATCCACTCTCAAGTACATCTTCGGCGATTACTTTATTGCTAGGGCCTACATCATACTTTGCATAGTACATAAAAGTTTTTTTTTTCATCATCTCATTTCTTCAAAATTTGTGATTGGGTGGTACAAAGGTGAATTAAATAAACAATAATCATGGTTATTCTTTACAACAAAATTATAATGTATAAATAATAGAGTATAGGGACAATGAATACGAAAAACGTTAACCTTGCATAAAATAGTTCCCAAAAGTATTATTAAAAGAAATCATTTTAACTTCATTGTTCTTTTCTTTAAGATATCCTCTTCTACTTTTAATAAGAACTTAAACTTATTAGCAAAATTGTGGATAGTTAGGTTTAGAAATGTCTAATTTACAATTAAATATATAATATGTTGCATGCAGTATAACAAAATTGAATGGATGTCTTAAGTCGTCGATTAACCCAAAATGATTTGTTTATTTTTTGCTGTATTTTTCTTATGATTGTGATAAAGTAATAAACTGGCTAGTGCCATGATTTAGGCTTTAACTATGCATACTCATTATTAATATTATGGATAGAGGGCTATATGACTGTTAAGGCAGCTGTTGCATGTTGGATTGTATGCATACAGACTATCTTTGACTATATAGTAATCCTAATATTATATCCTTTTTACGGGAAATTAGAATTCTTATCTCCAAAGTGAATGCTAACCGGATTTCAACTAAATCTCTGAAGTCTCTAACACCACTTGTACTTTCCTTGTTTTCATTTCGAAATAAACAAATAATCAGCATTTTGTCACCTTATTTCGCGTCTCGTCTCAGCTTTGCGCGGCTTTGCCCTAAATGATAATTACTGGTACTGCTACGAAACAATCCCTCCTGGGGCACTATAGTGCGCCACATCTACGTGTCCCCCCGGGGGGGGGGACTTCCTATAGAGGGTCAGTGCAGCTACAAACAGGCGCATGCAGCCATATTGACAGGTTACCTCGCAAGTCCCCATTTATACATCTGCCTGGGTGAAGAGAGGCAATAGAGATCAAGTGCCTCGTGAAGGACACAAGACAAGATAAGATCAACTTTATGAAACCCCACAAAGGGTATACTGAATGCTCGCATAAAAGCAGTATTATACAAATACAAATATACTAAAGAGGTAAAAAGGTGGCAAGAACAAATAAACAAAGCAGGGCATATATAAAAATTGCACAGTGACAAATTAGCTTTTAAAACTTAAACTATGAAGTTTTATACATTGGGGAATAAAAGAAGAGGGGTGCCTATTTTTAACGTAATGACATGATCAGAACTCGAACATGCAAACCTTAGATCTCGAGTCCCACTGCATTAACCACTTAACCACAACTCTGACTGTCTCTCTCTCTCTCTTACATATGCACTCCCAGAATATCACCAAATTTTGAAATGTTCATATCTTATCTTTGTGATATAGGCTATGTGTGTGTTATGATATGATGTGTGTATGACCTATAAATAGGCAGGTAATATCCGGTAACTGTTTTTCAACAACTGACATATCAGAGGAAATTCTTTTTTCAGACTAACCCAGATCACATAGATAAGATTGTTGCTATTTTAGGCCTTCAATGGATGGTAGTATTAAATTTACATGAAGTATTAGCGTGAGAAAAGAAACTGAAAGAAAGAATTCAAAATCATTTCATAAATAACGAAAGAAGGGGATTGCAAGTTGCTCTATAAACGCGAATAGTGCAGGAGAGAGTATGGATCATCTCCCGTAACCACATAATCAAAATGCATTGAGGTATCGATGACTTCATTGCACTATAGGCTTTTGATTGTTAGTAACTAGAACTAGCTGTACAATAGAAATGGCACAAACCATCATTTTGATACAATTACATTATTGCATGATAAACACAGGTCAGTCTACTGTACGTGGCAATACACACCTCCACCAAAGACAGTAGGGATCTTGCACTCAATGTTATGAAACCATGCACACCAAGTATGAGAGGTGTATCCACAATTCCCATCGTTAGATATCACGTAAAAGGATTTTAAGAGTTTGACCTCTGGTGACATCAAATGAGGTTGACCTCACAAGCAACAGGACTCTTGTACGCAATATGGCAAATCCATATACCATGAATAAAAAGTATCCATGATTTCTACCATGAGAAATCATGTTTTCAAGGTTTTCAGGCCTCGACAAATATTTTTAAAGTACTCGATTTGGCGACCGTGACTAAAAATCTACTCGCAAAATTTCACTCGCCACTGCACTTAGGCAGATACATGGTGCTACGTAATTACACATTGGAAAACTATGTTTCTGTGCAGTATGACGTTTAAACTTTCTTCCACCAAACGTAAGTGTTGAACAAAGTAAAACATGTCACAGAATCATAAATAAGCAGCTAGGCTACTGTAATGTCTCAAATAAATAAAAATAAAACAACTGCAAAAATACCAATTACTCCATTACACTGCCTAATATCAAAGCGATCTTTAACTCAATGAAAATCTGAGGTTGTAACAGCCTCTACCTCCAATAAAACCTAGCAGCAACAATAGCAAACTTGTCTCAAACTCCTTAAATTGTTGTATAATTTGCGAATTATGACTAATAGCCAGTAAGCAAAGGCCGTAAGAATAATTTAGGAGATGTTTTGCCATCTAAAGTGTATTGGTATTCTGACTGTTATTGTTAACGTTGTTGTGTTAACGAACCCAACTTTACCTCTTGCTGGCCTAGACTACATAACATTGCCAATATGCCTATAGCCAGGTTTGTTCGAGTTGCCCCTTTCACAAACGTGACGAAAGACGAACATTACTTTCAAGGTGTAGCTAATCCAGACACAGCTCGTGAACAACTCACTGCCAAACTAAGACCGTTTTACACAACTAATTCGCATTGAGTTTGATCATATTCAAAAATCTAACTAGGCGACAGTTAAGTTTCGTCATTTCTCCAACGAAAACTACATCCAAACCTGATTTTTTAATTTGGCAGTAAATCTCGACAACTGTGAAGTACTACGGAAACTTCCAATAGCACCGATGTACAACTGAGTACAACTATTTGCACGCAATGTATTAGCGAAATAGGCAATTTATCGACGTACTAAAGCCTATGAGACTTCGTTCGCAAAAATTTATTTGATTCTATACGGAAGCCCACAAGGTAATGTCCAATTTCCAACAGCCTCCTATTCTTATGTTATTTACTGGGCTGGTCGGTGGGAGATACGGTAGATATGAAACAAGGTTTCCACAACTACATACTTAATATGATATTGGTCCAAGTTTCCCTTCTTGAGATATCGTGTTGACAAGGTTTTACTATTTGGCCCCTGGTGACCCCAACTGACCTTTGACCTCCCCACAAAACAATAGGGTTCTTCTACTCAATGTGGTTCTCCTACTCACGAAATATGAGATCGTCCAAGCTTGTCCAAGCTTGAGATGTCGTGTTTACAAGCTAAGCGTCACACACACACACGTAAATACACTCTCCGCCTGCATTAGTGCATAGGTTACGATTACCATCGAAACCAAAAAGGGAGAGAGGAGAGGAGAGAGTTGAGAGGTGGAGAGAGAGAGAAGGAAAGAGGCGGAGGCAGCTGCATGGCCGCGCGTTTTTTGGTCCGTTTGATCCAGAAAATGCGCTGACGAGCATCAGTGGAGAGAGCTGCAACAAATGATGTTCTTCCTCTAAATGTCTTCCTAGTAGTCTGTGACTACATAAAATTTCAAATTCGACCCCAAAAAGGGTTTTCTTCAATCGGTGCCGGTCTTCTTAGAACTCTGTAAACGCCATTTTGAGAAAGTACATATAAACTTAAAGAAACAAAAATTTGAAGAACAAATGGTATTTTCTTTATAACTTTGTTATAACTTAGTATGCTTTCTTAATTCATTGAAATGCTTGTTTTCTGAAATGGAGATGGTTACTGATGCTAAAATATCCAATCTATTAACATGACATATTGTTGGTATTTGCTTCAGTGTAAACACTGTTAACATTTTACCTTGAAAATATAAGAAAGTGGAGTGTTAGCTCAGTGGTTAACGCCGGTGCATTTCAATCATAAGGTCCCGAGTTCGAGTCACTCCAAGATTAATGAATGTCGTCCAGTTACAGAGTTGTTGACAATTGACATTTCATAATTATGGTCGTTAAGTATTAATCTAAGATACTGACTTGTGTCAGCTTGCGGCTTTGATAAGCCAATGATGGCTTCTTCGCGAGTTCCTGCTTGTAGGAGAATTTAAATACATATATACAAACATACATACATACATACATACAAACATAATAAAGACAAAGAAAAAGTAAAAAATGTTCCATATCGTAGTGGCACTGTGACATCACAGATTTAAAAAACTAACAGCTTACATAAATGACTTTTAAACAGACATATCTCCCAAATAAAACATTGTATTTTCTTAGGTATTTTGGGGAGTTGGTCATCACAAATTTCTCTGTCATATATGCCAAGGATTGAAATTGGGGTTTGTTACCCCTTGAAGTTTACTTTATTTTATCTTTATCAAGCTTACTAATGTGAAAGTTTCCGGTCAACCAAATGTGGAAATTGTAACGAAATGTATTAAAGAAAAATGAAAAATACTCTTGGTCTTCTTTATAATATTTATCTCACTTATTCCAGGAGAAAACTAACATATCTAAAAAAAAAAAGAGATGCATCTTGATGAAATTCGTCATAAAAATAACTTTGACAGCTAATCAACGTTCCTAATGTTTCAAGTTTCCAAGATACATAAACAATAAGATTATGCTGGGAAAGTAAAACTTACATATAAAGTTTATGATATCACAAACACAACCTACTGGGGATCACTGAAGGGAAGAATCCAGGGTTAACAACCCGAAATACAGTCCATTTAATCAATTATACCTTAAACTAACGGACAGGGTATCGATATTTCGATAACTTACTTATACGATTACCACATTGGCAAGTTAAAGAACAAGGAAAATACTTTAAATGCAACTTTGTCTCAGAATTGAAGAGCAGACATACGAATGATTTTTCGACCGACCCCCACCCCGCGCCCCTCCCCCACGAATTATGTTTGATTAATAATTAAGCTTTATCATTAAATATATTTGGGGTTAAAATTAATCTTATTTAATTTTCATATAAATTCATGCCACGGCAGCTTTCAACTGGCTTTGTTTTTTTGTGTAGTTAACTTCTGCAGGTGCCGCAATACCCTCTAAAATGTTGAAACACTCCAAGGCACAATGAAGTTACTCATGTATTATAATCCATCTTGAAACAATGAAATTGTAATTATTTACGGTAACTGATTGCGTTCTTTGCCATTCCTGTTTTTGATCTTTATCTTAAAAAGTACGAAATATTTCTATTCAAATATTTGTTGAATTACCATATTGCAACAATTAGAAGGATAAATTTAAAATGTTTTCTCTTCATATTAAAACGGAAATACTGAAAAACAGCTCTATTAACATTAAATTAAATTTGCAATGAAACCTGCCCAGTTTTCAGTTAAAACTACCCTTATTTGTTTGAGATATTATGATATTTAATATTATATAAAGGGAAAATCAGGAAGTCAAAAGGATATGTTCAAGATATTAAATGAACTTCTCAAAAGAACTAAGGAAAAGCCTCTTCCTCATCATTCCTCTTCACTTGATTTGGCTTCCCCATTTTGAAATATTCTTCCGCGACAAAATAACCAAGATCCACACCCATTTGTCATCTCTCAGATATAGCTCCATTGAACTCTGATGAGGATCCTCCTTGTAAATTATCTTTCAAAGAATTTGATATGGTTTCAAGTGGAACTTTGATGAAATGTTGCATAGCGCCACCCAAATCCAGTAGTCTAGATCCCATTCCAACATGCCTACTGAAAGTCTGTATGGAAGTCATCACTCCTTTTCACACCATACTCGTGAACAAATCTCACAGACTGGTCTTGATCCTGAATTGCTCAAGGAAGCGGTTATGACTCCTTTGATAGAGAAGAACAATCTGGAACCAACTCTAGGAAACTGAAGACCAGTTTCTAATCTGGATTTTGTGTCAAAACTGATAGAACGAATGGCAGCTATCCAATTAAAGAACTATCTATCTACTAACAACTTGTTAGGACCCTTTCAATCAGCATATCATTCATGCCACAGCGCTGAGACGGCCCTACTACGTGTCAAAGGTGTCATTCTAACATCAATAGATCAAGGGTCTGTGGTTATTCTGATGTTACTTGATTTAAGTGCAGCTTTTGACACAGTGAACCATCAAAATTACTAAATCGCCTCGAACACAGGTTTGGCATCAGCGGGATCGTTCTTAAATGGTTTAGGTCATACCTCACCAACAGAACTCAGTCAGTATGTGTAAATGGAGCAACATCTGAGAAGCTGCCTCTGTTGAGTGGAGTTCCCCAAGACTCAGTACTGGGACCAGTTATCTTCACTATATACACATCTCCTCTAGGTGTTATCATTGATACGCATCAGCTAAAGTATCATATGTACGCTGATGACACTCAGCTTTACCTCACCATTGATCCAAAACTAACAGATCCAATCGAGGGCGTTCATACTAAAGGTCCAATCTTGCATCTAGATGATATTCAGTCAGGGATGACCCACAATCACCTATCAAACTGAACATACTGAAGTCTTGATTTGTGACAGAAAACAACAAGCAGCAAAACTGCATGTAACACAACTAAGCATCAGTCAATGCAACATAAATATTGTCGATAAAACCTCAGTCTGCAATCTTGGAGTAAGAATTGATCCTGAACTCAATATGGATGAACACATAAAACACATTTGTAAATCAACTTATTTTCATTTGCGCAACATCAGCAAGATTAGAAGATATCTGACTAGACAAGCAACTGAATAGTTGGTGCATACCCTGATAACATATCGACTTGACTACGGTAATTCTTTGCCCTATGGAATTACAAATGCACAAATGAATTGACTGCATCGAATTCATAACACCGCCGCACGAATAGTGACAAAAACTCCTAAGCTAAGTCATATAACGCGTTTGTAACGAAACGTCAAAGACTACATGAAATGATAACATAATGATCTTTATAACGGAAAATATGATTAAAAAAAGAGAAAAATGCTGAAGGTAGCTTAATGGTAGCTTGCTCATATATAAGTTAATATATGAATCAATGTTAACTATAATCACACATTCAACCATAAGTGGTCCCATTCTTTTTTAATTGATTATCATTCACATCCGTTTTCAGAATACAGGAAGGTTTAAACTGAAATAAAATATACAGAAAAAATATATATTAAAAGACCGAACTATTCCTGTCAGGGTATCTAACTATATGGTTTATATTTATATATCTGTTTGTATTCCAAGCAAAAGGCAACAGGTCTACATGCGGGGGAACTGGTTGCTTTTTGCTAGGTAGCCTACTCTCATTTCATTAAATAAACACTGACTTTGCACAAAATCTAAAAGCTAACATCAATTTATAGACCAATATCGAAACAATTAGATCGTTAAAGCTGAACGACGCAATATCATGAATCTTATCTGAACGTTCAACTAGTGTTGTTTCCTTTTTTTAATATAATGACGAAACACACTCATGGGTTTACAGGCCCACACATACACACTGAAAACTTAAATTGGTTCACCGACTAACAAAACGTTAGTCCATCTGGTGCCTCTCCCGACTAACATAGCCTTAGTCAGTTGCTATACCGACTAATTTATTCCTTAGTCAGTTGGATTTCATAGTCGGTCATCTTAGTCCGTCAGCTTAGTCGATCAACAATTTTTTAGTCGGTAAATGTTTATTAGCCAGTTACATTAGTTGGTGACATTAGTCGGTCTTTACCGACTAATTTATATGAGCCACCGACTAGTTTACAGCAGGTTTTACATTAGTCAGGATGGTGCCTCTCCCGACTAACCTTTCTTAGTCGGTATCGACTGACTAGTTGCACTGACTAGATTCACTGAAAGAATTAAACCCGACTAGTTTCACTGACTAGTATCACTGAAAGAAAAGAGAGCAGAAGAAACACAAATAATGTGTACGTTGGCAGTATTTATTTCTGATAAAACCTCTGATGTCTACAAAAGGCTGACTTTCGACAGATAGAGAAGAAATCACTGTAAATAAAATCTGAAAATCTGATTTTTTTTTTCCAACAAAGTTAAGACAAGTTAATGGATCAAACATGAATCGCAAAAGTATAGCACTGCACAATAATGCAAAGTTGAGTCTTGGGCAAGGGTTCCTCATGACTTTCGTTTTAAAGTGGTACCCCAAATCGACACCAGTTAAGTCTTCACGAACAAAGAGTGTTTCTCTTAACTACAAATGGCCTCCCACTTGTCTTCAGGAAGCCAAAATCTGCACCATTATTGACCTGTGAACAGAAAATATGATATATGTGTAAGCACAGATACATATATATATAGCACATGATAACTCACATTATCATAAACATACATTTACATTAAAATTTTATAACATATTGGGAGGTATACATTTAAATCTAGGTCCCTCAAATTATAAGCCAGGAATAGCAGCTTTACCAAATTATTATTTGCTTTGCACAGCATAACACCAAGTTATTTCTCAAAGCTTAATAATTATGTTAATCATGTTAATAATGATCCCAGTAGACCAGGATCCCAGAGGGTTTGGTTAGCTGGGAAGGTAACCAATTGCCTTGTACATCACAATGTTCACAGTGCATTCCTGTATATGAAACCAGACGACTGGCAAATTGACTGTGGTGAGTGTGGCTGGGAGAGCAATTTTTAAGTCACCTGATAGCTAACCTAGATCAGTTTTCATGGTAACACATCAAAGTAAGTACAATATGTCAGGTATGGCCCCAAGAGCAACAAATGGCCATTGCCAGTAATTATTGGTGGTGGGGTACCCCTGCCAGTGATCTATAATTGACCCCTCAAGGCTGACCTAGGTCAGCTCATGAGGTAACCACTTGAAACCTACTGGAAAATGTTGGTTAGGGCTTCAGATACAACTGATGGGCATTGCCAGTAATTTTTATTGGTGGGGTACCCCTGCCAGTAGACCCCCAAAATGCCCAACCCCCATTGACCTAGATGAGCTCATGATGTAACCAGTTGAAAACTACTGGAAAATGGTATCACTTCATATGTAAGGGATGGGAATTTCCAGTAATTTATATTGGGGGGGGGTACCCCTGCCAGTAGACCCCCAAAATGCCCATTCCCTCATTGACTTAGGTCAGCTCATGAGATAACCAGTTGAAAAATTACTGGAAAATGATAGGTATCACTTCATATGTAAGGGATGGGCATTTCCAGTCATTTACATTGGTGGGTAACCCTGTCAGTAGACCCCCAAAATGCCCATCCCCCATTGACCTAGATTAGCTCATGAGGTAACCAGTTGAAAAATACTGTAAAATGATTGGCAGGACTCTATATATATGTAAGGGATGGGCATTTCCAGTAATTTATATTAGTGGGGTACCCCTGCCAGTAGACCCCCAAAAAGCTCCCCCCCCCCCCCTATTGATCTAGGTCAGCTCATGATTTAACCAGTTGAAAACTACTGGGAAATTATTGACAGGATTCTATATGTAAGGGATGGGCGGACTCTGGCAGTGGTGGCCCACCAATATAAAATACTGGAAATGCCCATCCCTTACATATGAAGTGATACCTATCATTTTCCTGTAGGTTTCAACTGGTCAAATCATGAGCTCACCTAGGTCAATGAGGGGATGGGCATATTGGGGGTCTACTAGCAGGGGTACCCCACCAATAAAATTTACTGGCAATGCCCATCCCTTGTATCTGAAGTCCTAACCAAAATTTTCCAGTAGGTTTCAAGTGGTTACCTCATGAGCTGACCTAGGTCAGCCGTGAGGGGTCAATTATAGATCACTGACAGGGGTACCCCACCACCAATAATTACTGGCAATGGCCATTTGTTGCTCTTGGGGCCATACCTGACACATTGTTCTTACTTTGATGTGGTTACCATGAAAGCTGCTCTAGGTTAGCTATTAGGTGACTTTAAAATTGCTCTCCCAGCCACATCCACCACATTCGGTTTGCCAGTCATCAGGTTTCATATACAGGAATGCATTGTGAACATTGTGATGTACCAGGCAATTGGTTACCTTTCCAGCTAACCAAACCCTCTGGACTCCCACTCTACAGATCAGTGAAAATTTGACCAAACTTATGAAGCTTGCACGTAAATGATATACTAGACTGGTTTTTTTTTAAAACAGGTTATGAAAAGTATCTTAAATATCATTAAACAGTTGGGTACAATAGTTAAACTCACTCTTCCATCTTTTTTCTCTATGGTACTTGTTCCTTTGCTTTTTGGACTCTTGGATAAACTTTTGTTCTGCGAAGGGTACCAATATATCATCTTAAAACATGTCTTTAAGCCATATATAACAGTTCTCCTCTTCTGTTGTTGCCTCCACACTGGTGTCGTACATCACAGGAAAGCTCACCCTTGACTTAGATATTTGGCTTTTCAATTCCTGCTGGAAGAAAGAAACAGCAAAGTATTCATCATTTGAAAAAAAATATAAATAAAGTTGTCACCACAAAGTTATGTGAGATTTGCTTCCACTATAGTCTCAAAAAACAATCCCAAAGTTTGAAGCAGACTGTATAAAGCTGAAAATTTGAACGAGAGTGTCATCACCATTGCAACCAGAATCAAATGCCCAGAATACAGAGATAATAAAACATGGGCTAAATCTTTGTTTGTTTTTATGATCTTTAAAAATATAAAATTTTAGAAACAGAAATGCACTGAGCCAACTTATTTATAGGCCTAATCGTTTTTAGTTGTTATTTTGCTTGCTCACATAACAAGCCTGTTTAGACCTAGGCTAGAGGAGAATCAGTACTTTGTTACACTAAGTTTGTCTTCGGTCGTTTTGATATAGTCTACTAGTAGTACTAAAGTATATAATGGACCGGCGAAGACTAGAGAATACCCAGAGTTTTAGCAACTGCGTTAAACTGTATCATCTGATCTATTATTTACGCCAATGAGTTTCATTCAATCTAGGATCAAGAAGAGAAAACTAATTAATCTTAACCTTTAAACTTTGCTACTAAACAGATATGCTTGAATTACAAACAAATGTCAAAAAAACATCATAATCTAAGAATCGATGCATATTACATATACATAAACAGAATAATTTGAATTCGCGCAAGTGAACCCTGCACTACATTGGACAGAAAAAAAAAACGTGCAATTAGACCAAACTAAACATACTCAATTTTCCGTTACTTCTACATAAAATATCAATGCAAATACAACAACTTACTCTTTTGGCAGTATACTAAAAGCACATGTTTTAATAACTTCAGACTATCAAGCTTTCCTGAGAAAAAACGGTTAATACTTCTTACAGTTAGCAAGTCGACCGTGAAGGAATGTCGCAATTGTTTCCTGGGCGTGACCGGAAATTAAATACTAAAAAATGATAAATGAAAAGGTTAAATAGAACTGAAGCGTGCATCCTGACTGCTCGCAACATATAATACCGTTGACTAGCCAACATAATTTGTTCAGCCTACTGTGACTGTACGTTTGAAGGTCTAGCCTTGCTTATTCAATATCACAAAGCCTACCCATTTAGATTCACATGGGAAATTACAGGAAATCTTTACCAAATGAGTGTAGACTTCAAATAAACTATTGAGCCTTATGGTTCCAGCATTTGTTTGGGAATAAATAAGAAGATTATGTGCCACTGTTCAATCTAGCCCAATACACACATAACACATTGTTAATTGGTGTTTAGGATGCACACTTTAGTGTTGAGAATGCACTGCAGTACCCAGTAGAAGCCTATAGGCTACTCACTGTCATTGCACTTGTGTATTGCGAAACGCCAACGTGACAACGGTAGCGTTACACTAACCATAATACAGTACTAGTGCCAGTGGCCTAACAATTAACTTTAATTTTACCTTCAAATTAAAGGAATAACAGGTAGGCCGATGATGCAGTTAATACCTCCATTCTTCTAAAGCCCTTCTTGGGTGATTTACGGTTGAAAGTTGCTTAGAGTGATCGTATGAAACTATGCCAAGCCCAGCAAGCTGCCGTTGCCTCTCGGTTTCCAAATTGAAGTGAATCGAATTGGGTTAAAATACATTAGTCTGTCGACACCGACTAAGCTACGATTATGGCGTAAATCGGGTGTCCGTATCGTTCTTAGTCCATGGGTTAAAATACCTTAGTCCGTCGCCACCGACTAAGCTGCGATTATATTTTCCTTAGTCAGTGTAAACTAACTAAGAAGCAGCGATGAAACGAAGATTTTTGCTAGTCCGTGTGCATTGACTAACGTTACAGACTAATTTAACGTTAGTCCGTGGCAATATTGACTAGTTTATTTTTTCAGTGCACATACTTTCACCTACAAAGACCCATCTGCCTGCAAGACTATAAACCAAAGGGGATGTTGTGACAAACCAACTTTGAACATTGAACATTTTTCTGGAAAATGCATAATTGACAACTTATTAGAAGTTGGGGCAAAGTTTTCTGATGTTGTTGCACTTTAAGCTTCCGTTTACCGCTTAGGATATTAGCGATAAAAACTTATGAGAACAGGAAATGTGTACTTAGATCGACTCCAACCTTCTAACAGAAAACCGACCAAACATAACAATTCTGCCACACTGGAAGAGAGTAAGGGAGAAACCATGGAGCTATAAACAGATGGAGAAACTATCAAGTAGGCTGTAGTATTGTTCGATACAGGTGACAAACGCCTACAGTGGAATTACGACCTTCCTTGCCGGTACCGGTTTCGAACCTCTGGACATACAATCAGCGTCCATAGTCTGGTGGTTAGGGTGTCGGCGTACAAAGCGGGAGGCCCGGGTTCGAATCCCGGTGGGGGCTGGAAGTTTTGTCACTGTTCTGGATTTTCCTTCTCATTACGTTTTCAATATATATATATATATATATATATATATATATATATATATATATATATATATATATATATATATATATATATATATATATATATATATATATATATAAATATGTATAATATTACTTTATTACTTTAGGTAAGCAACAGGGAGGGAATACATCAGGATCGTAAACGTTTACATCGCCTATTGCGAACCTTCTCATTTTTGAGATGTTGTGTGTCAAGCGTAATTGTTATCGCTCGAAATCATCGTCTCTTTATCAAACAGTAAGTCCAAGGTTTAATGCTTTTTGGTTCTTTCACTCATGTTCTACAGGATTACAACTTCCTTCAATCGTCCATGATGCCGGTCTTAAAACATCTATGGTTAATCGTCACTATGTGCATTCTACACGGTAGGACAAAAAGTCTAGTTCTTTGTTTTTGAGTAGTAATAGTTTATGTAACGTGGAACTAATAGAGTTCAATAGGTTCCACCTTCACAATAATTCTTGGAGATATATGTCTTATATGCCTTAAATCTTGGTGTTTGAGAAAACCATGATTTTTTTTCGTAATCATTTCGGTTGAGGCACGTATGTATTATTGCAATGTTAGTTTTTACATTTTATCGGTTAAATGGAAAAAATATGCGTCAACGTTTGCTTCAAATCGAATTTTGTAAGCCACAATGCAATATGTTTTACAATTATTAGATGAGCCGTTTACATTTCAGTAAATGTTTAGTTTGGACCGGTGCAAGACATGACTGGCTATTAATTAATAAAGGGGTTTGTAAATGCATACCTCTTTCAGTTGCTCTGTTTTATTACATGTTGAAATGCAGGTTTACTAAAGAAGGGCCAAAATGATGTTGTTTTAATACAGAGAATACTTATTGCTATTTCTAAATACAAATACAACAAAACTGTTAACAATGACAAGCTTGTCATTTAGCCTCTGAAGAAGACCCTGCTAGGATCGAAACTATTGCTATTTCTATCAAAAATAAACTATGATGAGAAATACTATACTCTATTTTATCTAAATTCCAAACACAACTGTTTTAGGTACTAAAAGTGTTTTGACAGACTGTACAACTCACCAAAATGCACGAATCGGCAGTAGTTGGAAAATTGACTGCAGGCTACAAGACTGGAGCGAAGTTAAATATTACCACGATAACCCAGTCGAAGGAAATTTACTAATTATGTCTAATCAAGGTAAGCCTTCAACATGTGTACGAGTGAGTTATTCCTACGAGTATCCACCATCAATACACAATTATATAGTAAATATACGTTATTCGATACATTTTTACTTTTTTCAATTCAGCTTTCTTTCTTTTTGTATGATTGCTATTTGATGATGGTGATAGTTTATAATGCCTAACAGGACTTTATTAAATCTTAAAAAGTGACAAAGTATATTTTCAAGGAATAAGTGATATCCCTTTGTATGAATGTAGAGGTAAAGGGAAAGGCGTGGGTTGACACAAGTGAGAACAATCAAGAGACAAAATGAGACAATTTAATGATTGGAATTTATCAAACTAGGCAGGCAGTTTAAAAAAAACTTTAATTTTTTAAAATAAGGTTAAATTGAATAACGTGATGTACATGGTTTGCCGTACACACAATATATCACAGGTCATGTACCGCGAAAACAATTGATCAACTCGTGACTGTACAATACGCTTACTTACTCTTAAGGAAGGAAACGGCTGTTAACAAATAGTGAGAAGCCACATAAGAACATCCTTGAAAAACATATTGCAAAGGAAGTAATAATCCAAACATTAGCATAAAGTAACATTCCACTTCCATATCCTTATACTAGGTGTGGTAAGATATAATAATAAAGTTTGTGATTTCCAATATAAATGATTATGAAGGTGATATAAAGTAGAATCTTTCATATCTTCCACATCAAACTTAAGATAATTCGAATATGGGCCAGATATTAAATCCAACATATAAAAATATTAAAACTTTTTGGCCATACGTAATTTAAAGTTTTATATAAAGTTTAGTCCATATAAAGTTTCATAAAGTAAACAAAGTAGAACCCTTATATACAGGGGTGTCAATCCGATATGAAACGTGGGGGGCGTAATCCATTCGAGTATTCCGGCCGTAAGTACTATCTAAGCGGAGCGCAACCATCGGTTAGCGCGCAGCGTACCAAGAAAATTTCAGATTTTAATACCTGCCAGATCGCTGGAGATGGCACTTGCCAGGCTGGATAGCAGCCATCTAGTTGCGTGATTTCGGGAGAAAATTACATATTCGTCACTCAGGAAATCTGCAATAAAGTTCATGCGACCTTCATTTTTGGTGGATTATTTCTTTTATTAGTGAATCAAATTGACATGAACATTAGAACCCAGTGCAAGTTGACAAATGATGCGGCAACTGGAACCCCAGCACCACTTTGCCCTATGTTTCAGGCTAGAATACCCCTCATTCGTTCGAACCCATGACAACTAACAATCTGTGAATAAATTAACGATATTATATTGCACCAAGTCGGTCAAGGAATGACCCCAGGGCCTCAGATATAGGCCTATAGCAGGGGTGGGCAACCATTTTGAATGAATGGGTCAAATTTTAGGAGTGAAAGATTGACAGGGCCGCACCTAACCAACGACCTGCTGTTGATTTCAAACCTTTTGATTCCGAGGACGTTTAGAAATAGGTGTGTGTACCAATCTGTATTCACAAAAACATAATGTCAATAGAGTCCAGTTGATAATTAATGGTGATAATAGACCTACCTAACAGCATCATTAGTGCAGATAAATTCTAAGCAGCTAGTTCGCTTTTTGTGATGATGTAAAATAGATTGATTTTTTTTTCTTTTTCTTGAGACATCTCACGGGCCGCAAAAAAATCACTGGCGGGCCGCATGTGGCCCGCGGGCCGTAGGTTGCCCACCCCTGGCCTATAGGAACGATGTCCCAAAATGTCCCCGTACATATAGGCGAAGGAAGCTATCCGCCGCGACTGCATGTGAGTTTCTCGACTTGCCGTCCTGGGAGTCATACCACAAAATGGTGCATATCCTCTTACGCCATTATTAATAATTTAATAATATAACATATATGATATGCACATTAACAACATTTTGGTTATATTTTTCGGGCAAGTCGCTACAACCCCCCTCCCCCCCCCCAAATCAGATTGGGCGCATACGCCTATCACTTTAGTTCTATTAGGCAAGTTTTGTACGGTGGAGTATAAGAATCGCGAGTTACAATTTCTCAAGTGGCAACGAAATTTTTCAATTTTCAGGTCATGCACAATCACAGGAATAATGAATAGGCGTAGATAAACTGAAGTGCGACAGTCGGAAATTCCGACTGTCGCACTCCAATTTTCCAATTATCGTCAGTTTAACATAGTTTAAGGTGAGACACCCCATCCCCCCCCCTCTAGCGTCGTCCCTGCGTGTACCCAGTGTTCTCACTGTCAGTGGCGTAGTGCCCATTGGGGCCCGGGGGGGCACAGGCCCCCTAAATGTTGTCAAAGGTGTCATAAAATTTTGTCATAATGAAAAAAAAAGTGTTTTCGAAATCGAAAAGTAGACTAAATAGTCAAGTGCCCTTTGATGGTCGTTGCGGATTTTCCACACACCGCAAAGACGACACAAAGACGTGTTGGATATTCGACACATATCCAAACGTCACTCGTGCCTACCAGCTAATTCTCACCCTGCCAGTCACTTCCTGCTCATGCGAGCGCAGCTTTTCGGCGTTAAAGTTTGTGAACAATTCGTTGCGGGCGAGCATGTCCCAAGCACGTCTGAGTGACCTGATGGTGCTGGCCACGCACCCCGACCGAGCGGAAGCGTGCAAGCAGACTGCCATTGACTCATTTTGGAACCTAACTCAGCGACGTTGAATGAGAACAGTGTCAGCAACTGAATTTCTTGTATAGGGCCTACGAGAAATGGGGCTTCTGTTGACTGCTTGGTCAATGGTTGTTAATTGTTGAAATTCAGTCAATCGAAACAGTTAAATAATTACTGGTTGATAACTAATGAACCAAATGTGCCATCAACGCTGCCATCGTTGAACAATATTATATATACGTAGTCCCAAAATAAGTGCCACACGTTACCTTTGCCAAAGTCAGTCAATTTTCCATGAAAAAATGGCAAATTTTTTAATTGTTTTCTAAGCCTGTAACAAAGTTCGGAAAGTTAAGATAAATGTAGTGAACAGAGATTATGGGACTCCATGTGAACTTCTTCTTAAGTAATGCAATCAGTTCGCTAAAAGGTCCACCAAGATAAATTTTCCTCATGGTCTGATAGGTAGTTTCGAAAAAAATATGAATAATAATACTCATTTCAAATACAGTCACAATTAACCTGGAAAATAATCACTTCGTTATCGTATGTTTTACGTTAGGTATCGCTACTTTCGCTTTTTCTGCCCATGTTTTCAAACGGCATAGCTTTTTCTTCACCCAGTCACCCCTTCTCACGGGCATGGGCGGCGATCATGGATCAGCCAACACAAAAATGTTTCGATTTCTTAATTTTGGGCGCTTCTGGGAGACGAAGAATTGGTAAACTGAGGAATAAATTAATAAATGGCGATCACTTTCTTCGAGAATATTTCCCAAAATAAAAAGTTGCCGGAAATGTTAGGGTGTTGCTTTCTGCCATAAGGCACGGGCAGTGCCGTTTCCTGCAATCTGAGGGGTCTGCCAGACGAAAAATTTTCTTGTACGCTGCGCGCCAACCTGTGGCGCTCCGCTTAGATAGTCATCACCTGCTCACGCCCCCCCCCCCCCAAAAAAAGAAAAATTATTTTCGCACGACGCCCCTGCTCACTGTGGATTAAACTCCGGTATCACTCAACAACAAGGTAACATGGGATGCGCTGCCACGGAATATGCTCCCTATTTCATTTCCCCAATATAAGGGAACGGGCACCGTCTTTGAAACACCATCATGCACAACTAAACAACAATTATGTACAAGCTTTGGCTGTAGCTATGAAGTGCTGTCTCTTATGATAATGACTCACTAGCTTTCTACTGGAATCGCCCAAAGATGCGGCGTCTGTAATCCGAGGAAAGAACGAAATTCTCTGTTAACTCCTCAAATTTCAACTGGGCGAGACGTTCGCGGTGAATATGGCACACCATCACATGGTTCAGCCTCTGTTGAGTCATGGTGCTCCGTAGCCATGCATGTCTTCAAACGCCTCGAAGCACTAAAAGATCTCTCGGCTTCCGTCCAAGTGGCGGAGGAGACGAGGAGCAACCGCAAGAGAGCTTCGACTTCACCAAACATAGCCCGTACCGCTGGATTCATCGACTTGAATATTTGTCAATACCCTTCAACCGACGATGACTGGAACTGGCCTCGAAAGAAAGGCAGACTAAGCTTAAGATTTTCGGAGAGCTCAGGGTACCAACTCACGAGATCTGGGTGGAATTCTCCATTCAGCAACATTGAGTGATATTCGATGATATGAATCCTGAGATGTGTAAGCCCTAACCAAATAGAGCCACGACACTACTCTTTTTCCAAATGTGTGGGGACATTTGATAGTGTGTCCCCTACAAATCGAAATGTCGGGGGCATGTCCGTCCCCCCCCCCCCTGGATTGACGCCCATGCTTATATAAATATATATATATATATATATATATATATATATATAAACATATATACATATATATGGCTTTAGGTGGATTCTATATATATTGTCCACATGAAACATATATGAATTTGTTTTATATGGTTCATATACAAATATCATGTTCAGTTTAAGGTTTATATAAAATTCCCGATGCAACAGCAATATATAGAAAAATATTAGCTTTATATGTAGTATACCTTAGCAAGTTTTGCAGAACATGGGTCTGCTTTACAGTGCTGTACATTACGATACCGAGATATATAACTGGATGCATTGGAAATACAGTAACTCTCTCCTAAATGTACACACCGTGGCTGTAGGCCTACTACAATGTTACTGCTAGTAGTAGTAGTACAGTGGGCCGTGGGCTAAGCTAATTCGTGAATACCGCACAAAGCTACACTCTGTTGTAATATGTTTGTGACATGTTTTAACTAGTCAATAAACAAGCATAAGAGCAAAGAATTACTTATTCATTTGGGGGTTGTGGGTTGTTTTGAAACTATGGGTCCTTTGTTTTAAATTTAATAAAAAAAACTTTTGACAGGAAAGGCTAGATATGCCATTCTGAGTATGAAATGTTCTGGCTGGAGAATCTTTTAACTTCTTTGACATAATGGCTTGCTTTTTTTATGTCAGATATTATACGTCATCTCAATTCTACTCCACTTTCAAGATAACGAGCATAGATTTGGATTTGGGCGCGACATCGGTACTCTGGATATTGATGAAGATGGCGCCATGGTTATCAACAATGTTACAATAGATCATATATCTTTGTATACGTTGATTTACACCGACAGAGACGGACATGATTATCAACATGAATTTATCATTATAGGTAATGTTAGTACCATTCATATAAAGAGAACATTATTATAGAAACAATTAACTCTAATATCGAGAAAGGAAAATGTTGATCTTGTTATTACTTCACGGTTAGGTACAGCAGCAAAGCAATTATAAATGACGTTTGGAGAATCACAAACAATGAAATATCATAAAAAAATATATATACTAAGAAATGCAAATACGACTTTGCTTATACTGATTTACACGTAAAAACAACTTCCTTGAGCTATGTGATGAAAATTTGTATGATTGCAGAAGAATGTATCTTTGAAATAATAGAGCATAAAATGTGATTTTACTGACTCAAACCAATCAGGTTACTGCTTCCTCATTGTTTACTCTTTTCTCGCAGATTGTCCTGACATTACTGTTTACGCCCATCATGGATCCGACGCACTCATAAATTGTTACTTCCCTCAGTCTCAAAGGGTTTTCTGGTACGATTCAACGTCACGTAATGCTCGACCAATCGCAAGTCTTGAAGGAGGCCGGAAGGCGGGGTCAGGAGTCTCTGCTGGGAAATACGATATTGCCAATAACTGTGGTCTGCTGATAAGGAATACTACTTTCAGCGACGAAAAAACATACCGTGCTATAGTTATTGTATCAAATATACATACATTAACAACAGATCAGGAAGTCGTTATTTATGGTAAGTAAGTGTTTTATATAAAGTTATGAGAATAAACCTAGCTGTAAACTGCGATTATTTTTACCTGCCTTAGAAATTCGGTCCTCAGATAATACCTACCAAACTCAGTAACATAATGTACCCTGTAATCCAGTTTTCTAAGAAAGAAAAAAAGTAAATAGGCATGTGTTGGAATGTATAAGTTATAGTTTTAATATGTTGTTTGTAGCAGGATCTTCTTCAACGACAAACTGAATTAAAAACAGTTTCAATATGCATTCGAGTAAGATTCTGCCATTATCGACACTTCAGGTACCCTTACTTGTTTACGTAATCTGGTTCCTAAGGGTTTCGTTTATTCTACAGCAAGCGTCGAAACAGCGGTATTGTCAGTAGATATTTGCGAGGGAAGAAACTTCTGTTTGGTGCAGCTGCAAGATCCGACATTTTTTATGTGTCGGGAAACAAATACAGGACCTCATACGTTACTTGGCTGGACAAGAAACACATCAAACGGTACACGATTAGTTAATACTTCTAAGTCTTTTGATGGAAACATGTACGAGGCATTCGTATCAACGAATGTAAATCTTAACTCGACAGACCGACTGTATGTTTACATCTGTAACTCTATAATAGATATTCCAGCTAAGCCATTAAGACAAATAGTTGTAATGGTCGAATATGAGAGTAAGGACTACATCACTACTCTGTTGAAACCGACATATTATAGGGCATATGATGACGTCAGGTTAGTCTGCACCAATGAGAATTCTTTGTTCATATTATGGAAAAGAAACCACGAAACTATTGGATACTATCACGAAGGCAAATCGGATGTATTGAAACCTGGCTACGAGCTTGATAAGGATGGATCGTTGCTCATTAACAATTTCTCATATACACATGAAGGTGAATATGTTTGTATCTACAACAATGGTAAAGTCGAGGACGTAAAGCAACATAATATCAAGACCGTTGGTGAGTGCCTTTATTTTTGCAAATCTCTTAATTTATTGTATAATATACCGTTCTACTGACTATAAACAATACCGTTTGTTCCATTTTTCTTTTTCATATTGTTTTCCGAACATGTTCCTGGTTTTAACTTACTTTCAGGGGCACTTATCGGACGGGCCCAATATGAGGTACAACGTCATAACTAAACGTTAATTGATCTGCAACATTAAGGTCTCAAAGTCACAGATAAATAATATAGTATTGCTAAAGCTAGCTATATAATGACTTACAATCTCAAGATATTGAGGAATTTTGTCTTTTCAATCAACAAACCTTTATCTGTATAATTCTAATCAATCGGTAGGTAGAACGCTTGGAATGTATTTGGAATCTTCGTCGTATCCGTAGTAATATCAAAATAAATAATCTTAAAATGGAAAACAATTAAGAACTATACCGTTCATAATATTCTCTTCTTATTTCTTTATTCATTAGTTACACCAATCAATCCTACACCTTCTATCGTTGGGTGCTCAGAGCCATTGAATTGCAAATTTAATGTTACAAGCAGTGGATATCTGACATGTTTAATAGAGGGCGTTCTTCCAATCGTGCATCCGAAATGGATCCACGATGAATATATTTCTTCCAGAATTACTTTCAGTCAACCACAGCTAATAGTGAGAAATATTGGGTCTTTGTTTAACATATACTTGACTACTTACTACGAAATAACGACTGACCAGGAGGGTTATGAAAGTGAGACAGACGAAGACTGGCAGGCTTATGACGTCACAGCGTCCTGCTCTGTGAACTACGAGGTTCTTGGGCAACACAAGACGGACGTTACGCTGCGTCTCCAGAAACGTACTTCAGGTGACTATATACAATGTATAAGCGTAGGAAGGTAGTTTGATGAGGAGATAAACTGTTACTGTATGATGATGATAAATTAGACCACCCCATTGGAGCTTGTTGAAACAATTCTTTTTCTGGGTAGTGATCTTCAAGTAACAATATATGGCAGTGAGAAAAACTAAACGTAAAGACCCCTCGTGGCACCCCCTTTTGGTTCCGAAATGACCGTATTTAAATATTTCAGAAAATCTAATACGATGTATTAAGATACGGATAGTTACATATGGAGAGCAAAATGGTATATTACCACAACCGTGACGTTAGCATTTTCTTTGCATTCAGAATAGTTAAATGCGACTCAAGGAAGTTGAAACTCACAAATCATGCGTTAGGATGTAAGTTTATGTGGATTAGCATTTATTTCAGCTTATGTTTAATTTTCAGATACTAAGTGTGTTATAAATCGTATTAGTCATACATAATATCTATCTTTTCGATTTGTTTCTTGCAGCTGTAACAGAGGATAGGATAAGAAAGAGGTTTGGAGGTCAGTTTAAACATGCTGATAATTTTGCTATATTTCATATATTTACATCAAAAATGACATTGTATGTGATATTTATAAGTACAAGTTTACCTTACTACGATTCTTGTTACAGTGTGACTCAAGTGTTTCCTTTCCTGGTAATGTCATATTGATGAGTATATCTAGAAACTGATTTTCGTGGGTCATTTGGGTATACCTTCATTTCTGGTAAGTATAATTAGCAGAACAACATTTGATGCTATAGTAGATGCTTACATACATTTCTCGTTTTTTTCCAGCAAATAATAACTGGCTGTGCGTTATCCCAGTCACTGTATTGTCTGTCATTATGATTATTATTTTTGGCTTTTCAAAATGGCGAAATGGCAAAGCAGGAAATGGGACCTGTGTCAGCAAGAAAACATCTGATGCCGAGAATAATTATAAGAACAACGGTGAAGACAACCCAGCCATGACAATTGACGTTTAAGAGAAAGAGAACTATAAAGAACGGCATGGGTTCATTTGTCACTTTTAAGTTAGAAACATGTCTTTTGTGATAACATACATGGAGAACGCATGCAATACTTTATCGTTTAATTGTTTTTCACTAAATGCAGTTAGTAAGAAGTACTGATTGTGGCACCTCTTGATGAAGTCAATATGTTTGGTAATTATATACATATAATCGGGGGGGGGGGGGTATAGGAAGCTTCCAAAAGTGGGGGCACAACATCAGAGGGGCGCTTACTCATTCCACAACCACCACTTGTTATGCTATAAGCCTATACACACCGGCCATATCAGGTTAAATATATATGATGTGTTAGTATCTATCAACACTATTACGGTGCACGTGAATAATTAAAATAGAATATTAAAATTAACAAGGCTTAAGATATCCAAAAGACAGTTTTTCATCAAAGGGGCACATTTTATTTGCCAGTAGGGCACATTTGCTACTTGGTGGAGAGAGAGAGAGAATTAAAAAGGGTTTCCCCCTTTTGACACGATGACGTCATATATTGTAAAGATGGCAGCCTCCTTGAGATGATATTTGATTCATAATATCTCCAAAGGATATGAAGAATTTTTTCCAGCTATTTGGGAACTTTTTTATAACAAGTATATCTCTATCATACTAGAATAGTTTGACTTGTTGGTTTGTTTCTCCTTAAGTATATCGTACCTGATCAGTGGTAAGATCATAAACCTAGATGGTCGAAAACACAGACCTTTAGGTCAGCCATTTAGAATTACCACAAACGTCAGAATGGATACACCTCATGTGAGTCCTTAACTAATTCCGTTGTCCCCGTCCATACATTGGTACCTATCGTACTGCCGTATGAGTGAACTTCCGTCCTTGAACTATATCTATACTTTCTCTGTGCTGCCCATGCCCCCTGGGATATATATTGTACGTAGATTACTGCCCTTGAGCTTCCTACTGTCTCTGAGCTACACTAGTGCCCCATGATATATCTATTGCACCTAACTTACTGACCTTGAGGTACTAACTGCCTTGAGCTCCCTACTGTCTCTGAGCTACCTAGTGCCCCTGTGATATCTAATAACACATAAATTCCTGCCCTTGAGTTACTTACTGCCCCTGAGCGTCCTACTGTCTCTGAGCTACCTACAGTGCCCATGAGATATATAATTACACCTGAATTACTGACCTTGAGTAACTTACTGCCCCTAGGCTTCCTATTGTCACTGAGCCACCTACAGTGCCCCTGAGATATCTAATTACACCTGAATTACTGCCCTTGAGTTACTTACAGCCCCTAGGCTTCCTACTGTCTCTGAGCTACCTACAGTGCCCATGAGATATATAATTACACCTAAATTACTGACCTTGGGTAGCTTACTGCCCCTAGGCTTCCTATTGTCTCTGAGCCACCTACAGTGCCCCTGAGATATCTAATTACACCTACATTACTGCCCTTGAGTTACTTTCTGCCCCTAGGCTTCCTACTGTCTATGAGCTACCTACAGTGCCCATGAGATATCTAATTACACCTTATTTACTGACTTTGAGGTACTTACTGCCTTGAGCTGCCTACTGTCTGTGAGCTACCTACAGTGCCCATGGGATATATAATTACACCTAAATTACTGACCTTGGGTAGCTTACTGCCCCTAGGCTTCCTATTGTCTCTATGCTACCTACAGTGCCCCTGAGATATCTAATTACATCTTATTTACTGACCTTGAGTTACTTACTGCCCCTAGGCTTCCTACTGTCTCTGAGCTACCTAGTGCCCCTGAGATATCTAATTACACCTACATTACTGCCCTTGAGTTACTTACTGCCCCTAGGCTTCCTATTGTCTCTGAGCCACCTACAGTGCCCTCGAGATATCTAATTACACCTACATTACTGCCCTTGAGTTACTTACTGCCACTAGGCTTCCTACTGTCTCTGAGCTACCTAGTGCCCCTGAGATATCTAATTACACCTACATTACCGCCCTTGAGTTACTTACTGTCCCTAGGCTTCCTATTGTCTCTGAGCTACCTAGTGCCCCTGAGATATCTAATTACACCTAAATTACTGCCCTTGAGTTACTTACTGCACCTAGGCTCCCTACTGTCTGTGAGCTACTTAGTGCCCTGAGATATCTAATTACACCTAAAGTACTGCCCCTGTGCTACTGTCTCTCCCCATGAGATATCTAATTACATATAAATTACTGACCTTGAGTTACTTACTGCCACTAGGCTTCCAACTGTCTCTGAGCTACCTAGTGCCCCTGATATATCTAATTACACCTAAATTACTGCCCTTGAGTTACTTTGCTGCACCTAGGCTTCCTACTGTCTCTGGGGTACCTATAGTGCCCCTGTGATATATATTGCACCTAAATTGCTGCCCCTGGGCTACCCGCTGTCCCCGAGCTATCAACATTTCCTGAGCTTCCAATATTGTCCCATCAGTCCCTGGGTTACCCACTGGTTCTTAGCTGCACTATGTCCGTCCACTACCTACCTGTATACGATGGTGATTTCAAAGCTGAGGGCCGAGGGCCTTCTTCCGTCTTCTCTTCTGTCAGCAATTTCTGTCTGAACGTATAGGTGCCCTGACTTACAGACTTGTATTTTTAGATCCTCCTGCAAGCAGGAACTCGCGAAGAAGCCATCACTGGCTTATCAAAGCCTCAAGCTGACCGAAGTCAGTCTCTTACATTCATATTTAACGTCCACGATTATGAATTGTCAATTGTCAACAACTCTGTAACTGGACGACATACATTAATCTTGGAGTGACTCGAACTCGGGACCTTATGATTGGAAGGCACCAGCGTTAACCACTTAGCTAACACTCCACTGTTTAGATCTATACTTCCTAATACTTTAAATATAGACTTAGATATAGATTTCTTAGATGTATATAAAGACCTCTTAAAATGCTGAGGTGATGGGGTTTTTTTTTTGGAAAGATCCGTACATCAAGAGAATAAAGATGAAACATAGGGCCCGTGTGTAGCTCTATGGCTGTAATATGATTCGATCACCACACGCGTCTCAACTCCACCGTCCTGACCTAGTCTTCGACTGTGGAGACCCGGGGTCTTACAACTATAAACCCCGCACACTGACCGACTGATCAGCGGACACCACCCACGACTGTTTACTGTTACCGACCAGTTGAGGTCACATGCACATTTTACTACCTCGTGATTGGTTATATTTGATAAAACTGCAGTTGAAGTCGTGAATCGTCGCATACTGTCCGACTGCCAGTCGCGAATAGGCTATATGTTCAATTTTTCTCAACTGAAGCCGTCGCAACATAAAACTGCCGAAATATTTATCAATCGTAGTCTTAAGCACACGAACACTGCCAGAGTGTCCATGATTTTTTACGTAACGACAGTGAAGTTGCGTCGGTTCGTGATCAGTTGTTATAGCGCCATCACCAAATCTTGGATATATACGCCAATAATGCAAAGCTGCAGGCCCTTGGTGACAGCAACTAATGAATGGCCTCGTATTAGCCAAACAGCTGAACATGTGACCCAAATCCAGATAAAGATTATCATCTTATACTATTTTAAGAAGCTATCTCGGTCACTACTTTTTAAAGGCAGACATCGAAAAGTTTTCAATCAAACAAAAAGTTACTAAATAAAAAATTAAAGCACAAAATGATCGTACATCGCACTGGTTCGACTGGGATCAAAACATGAAGGTTTGTTCCCAATATTATTACAACTTATAATTAGAAATATATTACAAAGGGCAAGTGTCTACCATCAAGAGAATCCTTCCAGCTCATTTTAATCGATCGTTAACTATTCCGATCTTGGAAAAAGACAATTTACAAAAAAGTCATACCTCTTCCACCTCTTAACGTTTAATGCTTTTAATCAATGTTATTTCCAACCGGAATTTCTCCACCCCTCGTTCACGCCCGCCCCCCCCCCCCCCTCCTTACGAAAATGCACCAACACATAAAAGGAAAGTTTTCACATGAAACATAGAGAATAGGTGAGTATTCTTTCTATTTATTTATTTATTTATAGTTTGTCCATCGATTTGGTCGTTTGACGTCAGACTTACATGTATATACAGTAGGGTGCACTTTGGCAATGAAAAGTATGTTAAGTAAATACATAAAGACAGTAGCGTCAGGTATTCCGTTAGCAGCGTATATAATGAACTAAACCTAGCACATTCCATTAATAACTTACTAAACAAAATACTCAAGCACTCTACCAACCGCATCCCTTCCCAGACTAGGTATTTGTGCTATCCAACGACAAAAGGCTATTCTCTCTTCTCGCCCAGAATGAGAAATTTTCGATAATGAAAATAATAATGTACATAACTAACAGTGTGTGTTACAGGAATTCCGTGATTAACCCTAAAGTAACCTAACTGCAGGGTGTGTTACAGGGATTCATTGATTGATCTAAAGTAACCTAACTGCAGGGTGTGTTACAGGGATTCCATGATTAACCCTGAAGCAACGTAACTAGCATGGTGTGTCACAGGGATTCAGTGATTGATCTAAAGTAACTTAACTAGCAGGGTGTGTTGCCGGGATTCCGTGATTAACCCTTAAGTAACCTAACTGCAGGGTGTGTTACAAGGATTCCGTGATTAATCTAAAGTAACCTAACTGCAGGGTGTGTTACAAGGATTCCGTGATTAATCTAAAGTAACCTAACTAGCAGGGTGTGTTACAGGGATTCTGTGATTGATCAAAAGGAACTTAACTAGCAGGGTGTGTTGCCGGGATTCCGTGATTAACCCTTAGGTAACCTAACTGCAGGGTGTGTTACAGGGATTCAGTGGTTGATCTAAAGTAACCTAGCAATTAACTAAACAACTAGCAGGGTGTTTAGTTAATTGGATGCTAATTATTTAGCCATGGTTGTGTGCATCCTTAAGCGTATTACGTAATCATTTATTGTTAACCAATATCGGAATTTCGTCGGCATGAGGGTATAAATAGAACAGTCAAGCCAAGTGCTCTTCCTTTTCAATCTCGGTCTTGAATCAAAAACAAGCAAAACCGTAAGTTGCTCTTGTTTAATTATAAAATGTTAGTCAGAATTTTAGTTCAAAAGAAACCAATTTCCACCTTCATTGAGATAACATTGACTCATTACTTTACGAATTAAGGTCGGTGTTTTTGGTACTTTTATAGATGGCAAAAGAGGCAGGGAAGAAGCTAAATTAAAGCTTGAACGAGGAAAGAAAGAGAACGTGAAACTAAGAAAAGGAAAAGGCCGACGCTCGTAATGAAAGAAAGAACATTCATTTGTATATATACCATAAACGTTGACAGAACTCTCGACGAAACAAAACTAGGACCATAAGAAGGAAAGGATGCCATATGAAGTATAAAAGTTTAAAAGGATATATATATATATATAGAAAATGATGATTTATTTTGTTCTATGTAACCGCCATTAATTTTATTGTTGTTGTTGTTGATAATTATATTGAACCTCTGAAACTAATATACTCTCTCTGTCCGTCTTTACGCCGTTGTCGACTGCTCTCTTGAAAATAATCCGTGACAAAACAAACGGGCAAGGTGGGTGGGGAGGATGGGGGAGGCAGAAATGAGAGTATAGGTCATAATTGACATGCACGATGGAATGTTATTCTGCATAATTCGAAGAGGCATTCATGCATGTTACTGGTAACATGATGTCCCGAAGTAAACTTTTTTAAAGATCCTGCGTTAGCTTGCAATTGCTTTCGCATTCGGTACTGATATCTCCATATATCTCTGTATTGTAGCAGAGAAAGGCCACACCATACAATTGGGGCGGGGGTCTTTATCCCCTTCCCCAGAAAAACAAAACAAAGGGTAGCTCAGCCCAACCTTCACCCCCCCCCCCCCCTACAACACACACCGGCAGACTGCATTTTCTTTTATAAAATGTTTGACAATTAACGGAATTGGACGTGGTGGTACTATTCAGAAAAGATACTATAGAAAGCACCTGGCCACGAAACAACCAAACGACTGATTCGTCAGGTGTGTATAACTATTCCCTCGAAGGGGAACAGATACTACACATGGTCTTAGTCAAAACGTCGTTTGTTTTGGCACCTAAGGCGGGCTACACGCTAGCAGACTTAAGTGGAACCGACTTAAGGAAAGTATAAAACGTTGTTGAGGCCACTTTGGATTTTAGTGACTCGTTAATTAATTAATAAATTAAAAATTAATAACTAATTCATTAGTTTATTTCCGTTATCGTCTGATCTTTGATATCATATTTTAAAGTATACGTGTTATCGTAATTGGAATACAAATATCGGCCACCCTCGCTGAAAACTAAAGTGGCTGGTAACCATTTTTTACTTAAAGACCAACTATGGAGACAATTTTTTTTTTTTTGGGGGGGGGGGGTTCCATTAATTTGGGAGTTTACATACCCATAATCAACATGTGTAAAAAATAATCTTCGAAAACCTACTATAACCCATCAAAAAACGACCACGAAAATGGACATTTTGGGTAGTCACGTGACATGAACCTCTGGAATGTCTGAAAACAGAGATTGACCCAAAGGAGCCTCTGGTCACCGTGTGACGTCATTGTTTGTGTACCGCGAAAATCAAACGCTGATATAGGCACTGTTTATACACAGATAGCGAACAATTGTACTGTATTTGACTTCCAATTTGAGCGTTTGAAAAGCTGTTAGCTTAAAACAAGAACACATGAAGGTAAAAAAATAGTTTTAAGACAATTTTTAGAAGAAAATTTAGTTAAATTGGTTATTTTATTAGCAAAATGTCCACTCAAATGGAAGCATCTTTTACATAGCGGAGCGTCAATAGGTCCGTACGGTACAATATACTGTAGAACATGCAAGCAGCTTGGCGATTCCGTAATACAATTTGATCGCAAGATACCGTAAACTGAACAGAAGAATAGACCTAAAAGATGCCTCATGCGTGATATGTGACGGAAAATGGCTTACGTTACTGTCAACAAATTACCAAAAAGACACTAAACATAATCGAACAACTACGAGAACACGCTGACCCGAATCGACCAGGGTAGCATATACATGACTAATTAGCTTCAGCTGAACATAGTACCTACTCGTTTTAATATCCAAAAGTACAAACACAGAAAAAGTATCCTTTCAATAAACAAAATTTAGCAGTGAATATCCAAATCCACGTTTCTCGTTCAATCCTGGGCGAAATACTACCGTGACTCTGTGTAATTCCATAGAGTTAAGTCTAGTTGAAACAGGCCTTGACCAGTTACATCCCACAATCACAAGACAGTCACTAACGAAAAAAAAAAACGTCCGATCGCTACATAGAACCGTTTTTATTCAACTCTTTGGACCATGCAGATGCCGGAATAAACAAAACGGACAATATAACACAATGTATCACGAACTCACGATACTGGAATACAACAAAGGAAATAGATAAATGCGATGAAATCCTAACATGACTATTTACACATGCTGTGAGCCATCTCACTACATGTACTAACAATGCTACCCTATAGGCACGGTATATACACGGTCATCTCTTACAGTAAATATTATACTGTCAATTGCGTGATATAATGGTACATGTAAGAACGTCCAGAGCTTGTTTACGGTCAATTTCACATTAGCTATATCCGACCATGGTCCGACACAGCTATCGACAGTATATAATTTTCGCAGAATGAGACATTTGCAGCATACACAGAGGCAGGGTCATGCATGTGGACTCATGGGCATGAGATACCCCGGGTGCTGAAAAATCTTTCCGCGTGGATCTCAAAAAATTGATCCAAAGTCTGCGGTGTTTTACGTCGGCTCTTTTACTCGGAAATCTAAAAAAGCTGATGCTTTTGTTGGATGAGGTATAACTGCAACCTCCAACAACACAGAATTGTGGCATTTCGGGGAAAAAGGAGTAATATCGTTGATGTTTTTGGCAGCTCAATTATACAACTTTACACACTAAAAGTATTGTCATAAGTGAGGTGTACAAACAGTGACGTCACAGGGTCACCTGATGTCTTCGGAACGTTTCAGGAATGTCTGAAATAGGTTTCATAAAAAGCTGACTTTTCTTCCCATTTTTCACGTATTATAACGTCAAATTGGTAAAGTTAATTACAGCAATGTAATTGGAGTGAGTTAAGGATTACATACATGCAAAATGGTGGGATTTTATGTTCATCGAAAAGTCTCCATTGTTGGTCTTTAAATCCCATAAATAGTATATATTATATCCAACTAAATTCACTTCAACAGTTAGACTAGTAAAATATACCATGTGTATACACACTCTGTAGTTGTTTTTCTGTCGTTCACGCCTTTGCAGTTGTACTCTCAAAAATGTTCGGCAAATATTGTAGCCTTCCCAATACTAGGTACGTATATATTCAACCAAATTTGGGTAACGTGTTACCCCCCCCCCCCCCCGCACCCAAAGCCAAAAGAAGTAAAATGTATCGACAATGTTGATCAATATGTCACGTTTTGGCAATTAAATTGGTTACATTTTACTTGTTTTGTGCCAAACCTTGCACCAAATTTGGTTGGATACATACGTAACCAGTAATCCAGTGTTTGGTACAATATTTGCCCAAATTTTTGGAAGGAAGTGTTATAAGTTTATTGCAGTATTTTCAGTTTAATTCAAACATGCAAATTAGATTCTAGGTTCTTGTTTATCAAGCAGACGTGTGATACTCGATTCTCACTCGAACTTGAGTACATTTTGTACTCGTACTCATTAATTTGTACTCAATCGTACCCCGAACAATGTAGAAACATAACAAGTACGTCACCAACTATGCCAAGTGTTGATGTTGACTTTGAGAAATAAGGGACATTCTATGGTAATTTGTGTAGATTTAAGCATTACTTGCGTAGCGCTTTGATTGGTTTGCGTCGAATAAATTTCAAACTTTTCCTGAAATGCAAGCTATATTCTTGCTGGAGTGTCACATTAACTAGTGTAACCCCCAGACATTCGTAACTTATTGTTTATAAGCATACTTAAATGAAGAGATGGCAAATTATGTTTAGACAATAGAAATGGTTTGGTTCAGTTCCTACGGATCATTCGTGTTTTAAGTGAGAAACCCCCCTCTGTTCGCTTTGCAAAATTATGATCCACACCACAATTCTATGCAACTATCACAAGTATGCATTATGACGTATCATAGCTGCGTTTTGTGACATGCACCTCGTAAAGTCTTCTTACGAGAGCAAGGTGAAGACAAATTTCCCACAGAAACGAGTCTGAAGAGCTACTGTAGATCAGGGAATCCAAATTGATAATAACGATTGCCAGATAGAAAAACACAAATTGGTTGGAGCAAAGTGCCAGAGATAACCAGAATCTCAGAATACCTAGAATGGACAATGTTTCGTTTCGTTTATTTCAATTTCAATTCATACATACATACACACACATACACACATACATACATAAGAAAGACAAAGAGAAAGTAAAAAAAATTCCAGATCGTAGTGGCACTGTGACATCACAGATTTAAAAAACTAACAGATCACATAAATGACTTTTAAACTAACATATCTCCCAAATAGAACATTGTATTTTCTTAGGTATTTTGGGGAGTTGGTCATCACAAATTTCTCTGTCATATATGCCAAGAATTGTAGTTGGGGTTTGTTACCCTTGAAGTTAACCATATTTTATCTTTATCAAGTTACTAATGTGAACGTTACCGGTCAACCAAATGTGGAAATTGTAACGGAATGTATTAAAGAAAAATGAACAATACTCTTGGTCTTCTTTATAACATTTATCTCACCTATTCCAAGAGAAAAGTAACATATCTAAAAAAAATGAGATGCATCTTCATGAAATTCTCCATAAAAATAACTTTGACAGCCAAACAACTTTCCTGAGTTTTTAAGTTTCCAAGATACATAAACAATAAGATTATGCTGGGAAAGTAAAACTTTCAAGTAAAGTTTGCCCTTATGATATCACAAACGTAACCTACTGCGGATCACTGAAGGAAAGAATCCAGGGTTTAACAACCCGAAACACAGTCCATTCAATCAATTATACCTTGAACTAACCGACAAGATATCGATATTTCGATAACTTACTTATACCATCATCATATTGGCAAGTAAAAGAAAAAGGAAAATTCTTTAAAGGCAACTTTGTCTTAGAATTGAAGAGAAGATATACAAATTATATTTCGAAAATAATGAATGACAGCTCTATTAACTTTAAATTAATTTTTCAATTAAACCAGGTTTTAGTTAAATACCCTTTTTGATTGAGAAACTAACTATATCAGCTCATTATTTACTGTAATGTCTGTCATAATACACACAATGTAAGAACTATAACAGATCACGACCTTTGAAATTATGTTATCATAGGTGTAATGTGTGCATAACACTTGCTCTGTTAGTTCCCATATCACCTTAGTGGCTATAAGACTTCATCCTACTTTCAGATTGGTCAATGTTAACAGTTTTATCATAAACTTTGATTTATCGGTATTAGTTACATTTTAAATAAGCAAAAACTTGAGTGAATATAATCCAAATAAGTTATAGCACGGAGCTATAAACATGGTTATATATAGTATCATTTCTAACACAGGAGTTGGATATAGTGCTTTCCAATAGTGGCATATCTACGGTGTTTTCCTTGCTCCTCTTCCCAGAATCCCAAAGAGACTTTGTGGTTCAAATCATTAAAATCGGCCTTATTAGAAAAAATAATAATAATAAAGCGCCAAAATCTACATTGTATTCGATGGCGCTGTACAATAATTATGAGAAAGCAAGATTGAAATAATAAGTCTTAAATTGTGACTTAAACTGAGAGAGAAGGAGACGTCCTGACAGACACATGTAAATCATTCCACAAGACAGGACCAGCTGACAAGAATGCACGGTCACCATAGGTTTTCAGACTAGTTCTAGGTACAATGAGAGATATGTTATTGCCAGATCTTAGTTGATAACGAGGGTTGAAAGAAAAGGAAATAAGCTCGGCTAGAGAAGAAGGAGCCACGCCATGTATGCCTTTGTAAATAAAAAGTAATTTTAAATTTAATCCTATACTCGACAGGTAACCAGTGCAAGGAACGCAAAATACTGCGAGAGGGGGTGCCAAACTCATAACAGTCAACAACCAATCTGGCAGCACTGTTTTGCAAACGCTGGAGCTTATGAACTAAATTACATGAAATACCAAAAAGCAAACTATTGCAATAATCTAGATGACTGTGTGTAAACGCAAGTACCAGAATACTCATAGATTTGGATGACACGTGCTTTCTAATTTTCGTAAGATTGAAAATATAATAGTAGCCAATTTTGCAAACATTGGTAACATGTTGTTCCATTTTCATGTGTGTGTCGAATATGACGCCGAGGTTACGAACCTGGATGGAAGAAGCTATAGAAGTATCGCCAACATTGATTGAACTGTTTTCAATTTTCATAAGTTGGGCAGGGGTACCAAAAATGATAAATTCAGTTTTGGAGTCATTAATTTTTAATTTATGTGCAACCATCCAATCACTTATGTCAGAGATACAGTTCTCCATAAGGCTGAAAGCATCAGGTATTAAGGTATTAACCAACTTAGTATCATCAGCATAGGCAAATCCTGTGTCAAAATAGGTAGAAATGACTTTAAATAGCGAGGCTGTATATAGCGTAAAACACAAAGGACCTAGACAGGAACCCTGGGAAACTCCATATTCAACACGGAGTAAACATGTATACCAAGGCAGGTTCAATTCTCATTTTTCTGGACCTTCAGTTTAAGTGGTATTTCATTAACGATGAAAAAGTTTGAAAAATATTGAAAGTGAACTATATGAATTATCCCAATGTTCTGGTGATATAAAACGAGGAACCGATGCATTCGCATTGAAGTGGCACAGAATTTAGGTACGGTTACTTTCATACAATATATATTTACTTTGTCGGAAGTTCATGAATGGTTTCATCAAATCCCTGTTTTCGTGGCCCAGAGAAGTTTTTGAACACCCACTCTTCCGTCGAAGATGCGCTACAGAAATTAGCTGCGAATAATGATGTTCTGGATGTATCTAAGCTAACAAAAATTAATGACGATGGGAAAAACACGTTAGAGAAGCCCGTGAAACTCATGAAAAGTAATTTACACACCTTCAACATTCCATTGTTCGATATAAATTCTGGAGTAGATATTATGTTGATAACAAGTAAATTCAACTCGTAGGCTCATGAAAGTGCACAAAATATTTTCTGAAATCTTCTTCAAAGAGAATGTCGATACACTTGTTTGCGATATGAGTCAAAGGGTAGGTTACTACTCCCTGCTGATCTTGTGTTTGCATGTTAAAAGAGCCACCCACAAGAGAGAGGTCACACACTAGATCTGATCATGACAAGGTCACTTGAGCACACAGTTGAGAATGTAGAGGTGTCTGGTGCTTTCATATCAGACCACAATCCAGTGTTTTTCAATCATGTATTGGAAAAAGAGTACGGGAAGAAAAGGAATACCGCAAATATCGTGCTATAGACATTAAGCAGTTCCGAAGCGACAATATAAATTCACCACTGTGTATCACAAGCACAACAGAGGTCAATGACATCTCAATTAATAATTTCTGTGAAACCTACAACACTGTGCTATCTGATCTCTTAGATCAACATGCATCATTAAAAAAGTGCAGAATTGTCAAGCGAAAATATGCCCCTTGGTTAAATGACAACATCAGAATGGCCGGGTGTCCAAGACGGTAGGCTGAAAGGCGTTGGAGGGAAATAAGACTGGCCGTTCACAAGGAGGCTTCCACGAGAGCCGTCTCGTAGTCACCAAGCTGGTTGCCATTGCCAAAAGGGACCATTTTATCGGGCTTATTAATAAAAAATCAGGAAATCAAAAGGAAAGGTTCAAGATATTAAATGAACTTCTCAAAAGAAATAAGGAAAAGCCTCTTCCTTATCACTTCCTCTTCACTTGATTTGGCTTCCCACTTTGGAATATTCTACCGCGACAAAAATGTCCAGATCCACACCCATTTGTCATCTCTCTTCCTCGGTATACCTCCAATGAACCTTGATGGGGATCCTCCTTGTAAATTCTCTTTCAAAGAATTTGATATGGTTTCAAGTGAAACTTTGATGAAATGTTGCATAGCGCCACCAACAAAATCCACTGATTTGATAAAGAAGAACAATCTGAAACCAACTCTAGGAAACTACAAAATGTTGGATTGCTCAGTTGCATTAACTGAGCAGTTGAACATTTTGCTGCAAAATGTTTAATTGACAACTTATCAGAAGTTGGGGCAAAGTTTTCTTATGTTGTTTGCACTTTTAAGCTTCCGTTTACCGCTTCAGGATATTACCGATACAACTTCTGAAAACAGGAAATGTGTACTTAGTCTCCAACCTTCGATGATACTCTATGCGTAAGATTTTATCAATGATTGTTTTTTATTCATATATTTTTTTAATAACGTCTCGGGAACGACATGCTGTTAGTTACCATTTACATATACTATGCATTATGTACTTGCTCTACTTCTATGTATTGAACACACTACGCGCCTGAGGTGAGGTGAAGTCCCATTGTATACAGAATTTTGTAGGGGTGCCTGCATTTGGTGTCTGCTATATAAATATACATATATATGATATTACTTAGGTTAGCAAGAGGGAGGGAATACATCATGATCGTAAACGTTTACATCGCCTATTGCGAACCTATTCATTTTGTTGTGAGTCAAGCGTAATTGTTAATCGCTCGAAATCACCGTCTCTTTATTAAACAGTAGGTAAGTCCAAGTTTTAATGCTTTTGGTTCTTTCACTCATGTTCTACAGGATTACAACTTCCGTCAATCGTCCATGATGCAGGTCTTGAAACATCTATGGATAATCGTCACTATTTGCATTCTACACGGTGGGACAAAGAGTCAAGTTCTTTGATTTTGAATAATAATAGTTTACTTAACCTCGAAATAATAGAGTTCAATAGGTTTACCCTTCACTATAAGTCTTGAGGATATATGTCTTAGCAGCCTTAAACCTTGTTGTTTAAGTAAATCATGATTTTTGTTTCGTAATCATTTCGGTTGAGGCAAGTTTGATTATTGCAATGTTAGGTTTTACATTTTATCGGTTGAATGGAAAAAATATATACGTCAACGTTTGCTTCAATAGAATTTTGTAAGCCACAATGCAATATGTTTTACAATTATTAGATGAGTCGTTTACATTTCATTAAAGGTTTAGTTTGGACCGGTGCAAGACATGACTGGCTGTTAAGTAATTAAGAAGTTTGTGAATGCATACCTCTTTCAGTTACATGTTCAAATGCAGGTTTACTAAAGAAGGGACAAAATGATGTTGTTTTAATACAGAGAATACTAATTGCTATTTATAAATAAAAATAAAACAAAACTGTTAGCAAATTGCTTATCCACTAAAGAGCCTGTGTAAGAGAATGTGTAAAAGTAAGCTGGCCTGACGTTTCGATCCTAGCAGGATCTTCTTCAGAGGCTAAATGACATGCTTGTCATATAGCCTCTGGAGAAGACCATGCTAGGATCGAAACGTCAGGCCAACTTACTATTACACATCCTATTTCTATCAAAATAATCTATTTTGATGAGAAATACATATTCTATTTTATCTTAATTCCAAACACAACCGTTTTAGGTACTAAAAGTGTTTTGACAGACTGTACAAGTCACCAAAATGCACGAATTGGCAGTAGTTGGAAAATTGACTGCAGGCTACAAGATTGGAGCGAAGTTAAATATTACCACGATAACCCAGTCGAAGGAAATTTACTAATCATGTCTAATCAAGGTAAGCCTTCAACATGTGTACAAGTGAGTTATTCCCACGAGTATCCACCATCAATACACAACTCTATAGTCATTATACATTATTCGATACATTTTTACTTTTTCAATTCAGCTTTCTGTCTTATTGTATGATTGCTTTATGATGATGGTGATAGTTTATAATGTCTTATACGAGTTCATTAAATCTTAAAAAGTGTTCAACTTTACAATGTATATTTTTCAAGAAATAATTGATATGCCTCTGTATGAATGTATAGGTAAAGGTAGAGGTAAAGGGAAAGGCGTGCGTTGACACAAGTGAGAACAATCAAGAGACAAAATGAGACAAATTAATGATTGAAATTTATCAAACTAGGCAGGCAGTTTAAAAAAAAACTTTAATTTTTTTAAATAAGGTTAAATTGAATAACGTGATGTACATGGTTTGCCGTACACACAATATATCACAAGTCATGTACAGCGAGATCAATTGTTCTCGTGACTTTACAATATGCTTACTTACTCTTAAAGAAGGAAACGGCTGTTAACAAATAGTGAGAAGCCACATAAGAACATCCTTGAAAAACATATTGCAAAGGAAGTAATAATCCAAACATTAGCATAAAGTAACTTACTCTTAAGGAAGGAAACGGCTGTTTAAATATAATGAGAAGCCGCATTAGCACATCCGAAAAATTATTATATTACAAAGCCTCAGGAAGTAATATTCCACACATAGGCTATCAGTAACATTCCACTTCCATATCCTTATACTAGGTGTGGTAAGATATAATAATAAAGTTTGTGATTTCCAATATAAATGATTATGAAGGTGATATAAAGTAGAATCTTTCATATCTTCCACATCAAACTTAAGATAATTCGAATATGGGCCAGATATTAAATCCAACATATAAAAATATTAAAACTTTTTGGCCATACGTAATTTAAAGTTTTATATAAAGTTAAGTTCATATAAAGTTTCATAAAGTAAACAAAGTAGAACCAAAAAATTCACTGGCGGGCCGCATGTTGCCCGCGGGCCGTAGGTTGCCCACCCCTGGCCTATAGGAACGATGTCCTAAAATGTCCCCGGACATATAGGGGAAGGAAGCTATCCGCCGCGACTGCATGTGAGTTTCTCGACTTGCCGTCCTGGGAGTCATACCACAAAATGGTGCATATCCTCTTACGCCATTATTAATAATTTAAAAATATAACATATATGATATGCACATTAACAAAATTTTGGTTATATTTTTCGGGCAAGTCGCTACAACCCCCCCCCCCCCCAAATCAGATTGGGCTCATACGCCTATCACTTTAGTTCTATTAGGCATTTGTTTTTTGAGTATTCAAAATCATACGAAGTTTTGTACGGTGGAGTATAAGAATCGCGAGTTACAATTTCTCAAGTGGCAACGAAATTTTTCAATTTTCAGGTCATGCACAATCACAGGAATAAATGAATAGGCGTAGATAAACTGAAGTGCGACAGTCGGAAATTCCGACTGTCGCACTCCAATTTTCCAACTATCGTCAGTTTAACATAGTTTGGGGTGAGACACCCCACCCCCCCCCCTGTAGCGACGTCCCTGCGTGTACCCAGTGTTCTCACATTTTGTTATAATTTAAAAAAAAAGTGTTTTCGAAATCGAAAAGTAGACTAAATAGTCAAGTGCTCTTTGATGGTCGTTGCGGATTTTCCACACACCTCAAAGACGACACAAAGACATGTTGGAGAAGGGGATGTTCGACACATATCCAAACGTCGCTCGTGCCTACCAGCTAATTCTCACCCTGCCAGTCACTTCCTGCTCATGCGAGCGCAGCTTTTCGGCGTTAAAGTTTGTGAACAATTCGTTGCGGACGGGCATGTCCCAAGCCAAGCACGTCTGAGTGACCTGATGGTGCTGGCCACGCACCCCGACCGAGCGGAAGCGTGCAAGCAGACTGCCATTGACTCATTTTGGAACCTAACTCAGCGACGTTGAATGGGAACAGTGTCAGCAACTGAATTTCTTGTAGGGCCTACGAGAAATGGGGCTTCTGTTGACTGCTTGGTCAATGGTTGTTAATTGTTGATATTCAGTCAATCGAAACAGTTAAATAATTACTGATTGATAACTAATGAACCAAATGTGCCATCAACGCTGCCATCGTTGAACAATATTTTATAGTCCCAAAATAAGTGCCACCCGTTACCTTTGCCAAAGTCAGTCAATTTTCCATGAAAAAGATGGCAAATTGTTTAATTGTTTTCTAAGCCTGTAACAAAGTTCGGAAAGTTAAGATAAATGTAGTGAATAGAGATTATGGGACTCCATGTGAACTTCTTCTTAAGTAATGCAATTAGTTCGCTAAAAGGTCCACCAGGATAAATTTTCCTCATGGTCTGATAGGTAGTTTCGAAAAAAATGAATAATAATACTCATTTCAAATACAGTCACAATTAACCTGGAAAATAATCACTTCGTTATCGTATGTTTTACGTTAGGTATCGCTACTTTCGCTTTTTCTGCCCATGTTTTCAAACGGCATAGCTTTTTCTTCACCCAGTCACCACTTCTCACGGGCATGGGCGGCAATCATGGATCAGCCAACACAAAAATGTTTCGATTTCTTAAATTTTTGGCGCTTCTGGGAGACGAGGAATTGGTAAAATGAGGAATAAATGAACAAATGGCCATCACTTCCTTCGAGAATATTCCCAAAATAAAAAATTGCCGGAAATTTTTATCAATTTTAGGGGTGTTGCTTTCTGCCATAAGGCACGGGAAGTGCCGTTTCCTGCAATCTGAGGGGTCTGCCAGACGAAACTTTTTCTTGTACGCTGCGCGCCAACCTGTGGTGGCGCTCCGCTTTGATAGTCATCACCTGCTCACGGCCCCCCCCCCCCAAAAAAAAATTATTTTCGCACGACGCCCCTGCTCACTGTGGATTAAACTCCGGTATCACTCAACAACAAGATAACATGGGATGCGCTGCCACGGAATATACTCCCTATTTCATTTCCCCAATATAAGGGAACGGGCACCGTCTTTGAAACACCATCATGCACAACTAAACAACAACTATGTACAAGCTTTGGCTGTAGCTATGAAGTGCTGTCTCTTATGATAATGACGCACTAGTTTTCTACTGAAATCGCCCAAAGATGCGGCGTCTGTAATCCGAGGAAACAACGAAATTCTCTGTTAATTCCTCAAATTGCAACTGGGCTAGACGTTCGCGGTGAATATGGCACACCATCACATGGTTCAGCCTCTGTTGAGTCATGGTGCTCCGTAGCCTTGTCTTCAAACGCCTCGAAGCACTAAAATATCTCTCGGCTTCCGTCAAACTGGCAGAGGAGACGAGGAGCAACCGCAAGAGAGCTTCGACTTCACCAAATATAACCCGTACCGCTGGATTCATCGATTTGAATATTTGTCTATACCCTTCAACCGACGACTGGAACTGGCCTCGAAAGAAAGGCAGACTAAGCTTAAGATTATCGGAGAGCTCAGGGTACCAACTCACGAGATCGGGGTGGAATTCTCCATTCAGCAACATTGAGTGATATTCGATGATATGAATCCTGAGATGTGTAAGCCCTAACCAAATAGAGCCACGACACTTCTCTTTTTCCAAATGTGTGGGGGGGGGGGGGCATTTGATAGTGTGTCCCCTACCCATCGGACTGTGGGGCACATGTCCCCCGCCCCCCTGGATTGACGTCCATGCTTTTATATATATATATATATATATATATATATATATATATATGTATATGTATATGTATATATATATATATATATATATATATATATATATATATATATATATATATATATATATATATATATATATATATATATATATATATATATATATATATATATATATATATATATGGCTTTAGGTGGATTCTATATATATTGTCCACATGAAACATATATGAATATATAGGGTTCGTATACAAATATCATGTTCAGTTTAATGTTTATATAAAATTCCCGATGCAACAGCAATATAAAGAAAAATATTAGCTTTATATGTAGTATACCTTAGCAATTTGCGCAGAACATGGGTCTGGTTTACAGTACTGTACATTACGATACCGAGATATATAACTGGATGCATTGGAAATGCAGTAACTCTCTTAAATGTACACACCGCGGCTGTAGGCCTACTATAATGTTACTGCTAGTAGTAGTAGTACAGTGGGCCGTGGGCTAAGCTAATTCGTGAATACCGCACAATGCTGTAGGCCTACTCTATGGCTACACTCTGTTGTAATATGTTTGTGACATGCTTTAACTAGTCAATAAACAAGCATAATAGCAAAAAATTAATTATTCATTTGGGGGTTGTGGGTTGTTTTGAAACTATGAGTCTTTTTGTTTTAAAGTTAATAAAAAAAAACTTTTGACAGGAAAGTCTAGATATGACATTCTGAGTATGAAATGTTCTGGCTGGAGAATCTTTTAACCTCTTTGACATTTTGGCTTGCTTTTTTATGTCAGATATTACACGTCATCTCAATTCTACTCCACTTTCAAGATAACGAGCATAGATTCGGATTTGGGAACGACAACGGTACCCTGGATATTCATGAAGATGGCGCCATGGTTATCAACAATGTTACAATAGATCATATATCTTTGTATACGTTGATATACACCGACAGAGACGGACATGATTATCAACATGAATTTATAATTATAGGTAATGTTAGTACCATTCATTTAAAGAGAACATTTTTATAGAAACAATTTACTCTAAATATCGAGAAAGCAAAATGTTGATCTTGTAATTAGTTCACGGTTAGGTACAGCAGAAAAGCAATCATAAATGACGTTAAAAATTATATAAACTGAGAAAATGCAATACTGATTTACACGTAAAACCAACTTCCTTGAGCTATGTCATGAAAAGTTGTATGATTGCAGAAGAATGTACCTTTGGAAATAATAGAGCATAAAATGTGATTGTACTGACTCACTCCAATCAGGTTACTGCTTCCTCAATGTTTACTCTTTTCTCGCAGATTGTCCTGACATTACTGTTTACGCCCATCATGGATCCGACGCACTCATAAATTGTTACTTCCCTCAGTCGCAAAGGGTTTATTGGTACGATTCAACGTCACGTAATGCTGGACCAATCGCAAGTCTTGAAGGAGGCCGGAAGGCGGGGTCAGGAGTCTCTGCTGGGAAATACGATATTGCCAATACCTGTGGTCTGCTGATAAGGAATACTACTTTCAGCGACGAAAAAACATACCGTGCTATAGTTATTGTTTCCAATATACATACATTAACAACAGATCAGGAAGTCGTTATTTATGGTAAGTCAGTGTTTTATATAAAGTTATGAGAATAACCCTAGCTGTAAACTGCCATTATTTTGACCTGCCTTATAAATTCGGTCCTGAGATAATACTGTACCTACCAAACTCAGTACCATAATGTACCATGTAATCCAGTTTTCTAAGAAAGAAAAAAAGTAAAAAGGCCTGTGTTGGAATGTATAAGTTATAGTTTTAATGTGTTGTTTGTAGCAGGATCTTCAACGACAAACTGAATTGAAAACAGTTTCAATATGCATTCGAGTGAGATTCTGCCATTATCGACACTTCAGGTACCCTTACTTGTTTACGTAATCTGGTTTTCTAAGGGTTTCGTTTATTCTACAGCAAGCGTCGAAACAGCGGTATTTTCAGTAGATGTTTGTGAGGGAAGAAACTTCTGTTTGGTGCAGCTGCAAGATCCGACATTTTTTATGTGTCGGGAAACAAATACAGGACCTCATACGATACTGAGCTGGACAAGGAACACATCAAACGGTACACGATCAGTTAATACTTCTAAGTCCTTTGATGGAAACATGTACGAGGCATTCGTATCAACGAATGTAAATCTTAACTGGACAGACCGACTATATGTTTACATCTGTAACTCTATAATAGATATTCCAGCTAAGCCATTAAGACAAATAGTTGTAATGGTCGAAGATGAGAGTAAGGACTACATCACTACTCTGTTGAAACCGACATATTATAAGGCATATGATGACGTCAGGTTAGTCTGCACCAATGAGAATCCTTTGTTCATATTATGGAAAAGAAACCACGAAACTATTGGATACTATCACGAAGGCAAATCGGATGTGTTGAAACCTGGTTACGAGCTTGATAAAGATGGATCGTTGCTCATTATCAAATTCTCATATACACATGAAGGTGAATATGTTTGTATCTACAACAATGGTAAAGTCGAGGAAGAACAGCAACATAATATCAAGACCGTTGGTGAGTGCCTTTATTTTTTGCAAAGTATCTTAATTTTTTGTATGATATACCATACTTGCGTTCTGCTGACTATAAGCAATACATCTTGTTTCATGTTTCTTTCTCATATTGATTTCCGAATATGATCCTGGTTTTAACTTCCTTTCAGGGGGCTCTTATCGGACGGGCCCAATATGAGGTACAACGTCATAACTAATCGTTAATTGGTCTGCAACATGATATTAAGGTCTCAAAGTCACAGATAAATACTATTCATTAAAAATCTTTTCTTCATATTAACTAGTTAGTACAGTGTCATATAGTATTGCTAAAGCTAGCTATATCATGACTAACAACCTCAAGATATAGAGGTATATTGTCTTTCTAATGAACAAACCTTTATCTTTATCATGCTTATCGATCGGAAGGTAGAACGTTTGGAATATATATTGCAATCTTCGTCGTATCCGAAGTAATAATAAAAAATATAAAAAAATCTGAAAATGGAAAATAAGTTAAGAACTATACCGTTCATAATTTTCTCTTCTTATTTCTTTATTCATTAGTTACACCAATCAATCCTGCACCTTCTATCGTTGGGTGCTCAGAGCCATTGGATTGCACATTTAATGTTACAAGCAGTGGATATCTGACATGTTTAATAGAGGGCGTTCTTCCAATCGTGCATCCGAAATGGATCCACGATGAATATGTTTCTTCCAGAATTACTTTCAGTCAACCACAGCTAATAGTGAGAAATGTTGGGTCTTTGTTTAACATATATTTGACAACTTACTACGAAATAACGACTGACCAGGGTTATGAAAGTGAGACAGACGAAGACTGGCAGACTTATGACGTCACAGCGTCCTGCTCTGTGAACTACGAGGTTCTTGGGCAACACAAGACGGACGTTACGCTGCGTCTCCAGAAACGTACTTCAGGTGACTTCATACAATGTATAGGCTTCATGAGGAGATAAATTGTTACTGTATGATGATGCAAAGGAGCTGTCAATTGAAATTAGACCACCCCATTGGAGCTTGTTGAAACATTCTTTTCTGGGTAATGATCTTCAAGTAACAATAAATGGAAGAGAGAGGACTCATTTTTTAGCATTCGGTTTTAAGTGTGGAGAAGGGGATATTTGGGGAGAGGAAGGGTGACTGTGGGGAGGGGGACATTAAAGGAGAAGCCAATTCCCCAACCCATGCAGACTGATGTGATAAATATGCTTGTGATGAATAACTCACACCACATTAATAAATCGTCCGTTTTAAATTATCGCACTGTAAACATATCGAGCTTCATAATATGACATAAAGATTATCCAAAACTAAACGTAAAAGACCCCTCGTGGGACCCCCTGTTGGTTCCGAAATGACCGAATTTAATTATTTCAGAAAATCTAACACGATGTCTTAAGATACGGACAGTTACATATGGAGAGCAAAATGGTATATTACCACAACCGTGACGTTAGCATTTTCTTTGCATCCAGAATATAGTTACAGGCGACTCAGGAAAGTTGAAACTCACAAATCATGCGTTAGGATGTAAGTTTATGTGGATTAGCATTTATTTCAGCTTATGTTTAATTTTCAGATACTAAGTGTGTTATAAATCGTATTAGTCATACATAATATCTATCTTTTCGATTTGTTTCTTGCAGCTGTAACAGAGGATAGGATAAGGAAGAGGTTTGGAGGTAAGTTTAAACATGCTGATAATTTTGCTATATTTCATATATTTACATCAAAAATGACATTGTATGTGATATTTATAAGTACAAGTTTACCTTAATATACGTTATTTGTTACAGAGTGACTCAAGTGTTTCCTTTCCTGGTAACGTCATATTGATGAGTATATCTAGAAACTGATTTTCGTGGGTCATTGCCTGGGTATACCTTCATTTCTGGTAAATATAATTAGCAGACAACATTGATGCTAGTAGTGTTTAACATGCATTTCTCGTTTTTATTCCAGCAAATAATAACTGGGTGTGCGTCATTCTAGTCAGTGTAGTGGCTGTCATTATGATTATTGTTCTTGGCTTTTCAAAATGGCAAAGCAGGAGAGGAGACCTGCGTCAACAAGAAATCATCTGATGCTGAGAATAATTATAAGAACAATGGTGAAGACAACCCAGCCTTGACAATTGAGATTTAAGAGAAAGAGAACTATAAAGAACGGCATGGGTCCATTAGTCATTATAGATAACATGTCTTTTGATAACATTCATGGAGAACGCATAAAAATACTTTATCATTGAATTGTTTTTCACTAAATGCAGTAAGTAAGAAGTACTGCTGTATAAATCTTGTAAAATATGTTATGTAATAACTTAAGCATATATATATATATATATATATATATATATATATATATATATATATATATATATATATATATATATATGTATATATATATATATATATATATATATATATATGTGTGTGTTATGGTATCTCCTCAACATAAACGGGTTATGAAATCAATAACCGGATATGTAGGTTAAATATTCGAAGATAAACTTGTTCATTTTCCTTCGTCGTTATTTCCATTTCATTTGAATTAAGAGAGGGTGTAATTGGGTCTTATCTAGCGTCATACTTTCATTGCATTACATTTTGTACTTTTCTTTCTGTATTAGATTAACTAAACGACTGGCACATATTCTATACCCTATAAGTTTACTTGTATATATATTCCATAAGATACACCTATGCACTGGCGGATCCAATGGGGGGGGGCAAGGGGGGCCATGCCCCCCCCCAAAGGTGAGCCAAAAAATGTTTCCGAACATCCGCTAAATCATATGATTGGAAATTAAAAAAATCGAGAGGAATAGCAGTGGTAGACTAGTCTAAACCTTTTCGTTTTCTGGTTTAAAATTAAATGCAGAGCTCCCAACTGACCCGCAATTCGCGGGAATTAGACCCGCATTCTAACACCCAAACCCGCTGACCTGCACAAGCGTCCGAAAAAACCGCATTGTAATTGTCAAGTATACATAAACAAATTTGCATCAAATTTTGACTTAGCAACCATCATTTCTTTAGCATTTAGCATAATAGAGTATGAAACCTCCTTTACAGCATCATTTGAACCTCAAATTAGCCTATAATTCTTTTCATTGGGGGGAGCAGCGAACATTTTCATGCCACGGGAAAGAATGAATTATCACCTACTATTCAATTTATTGATGTTACACACAAAAAATGCATATTTCTCAGAAAATTTTGGGTGACAAAAGCCTTTCTAAGTGCCACCATTTTACATGTAGGCATCACCAGGATTCCAAAAGATTCAAAAAGGGGAGGGGGACACCCCCTCCCCTTATACCCCTCCCCCAGGACGGCGATTCGTGGCATGGACCAGCATTTGCCTTCTCAAGGATTGGGAGCTATGTAGATGTATGAGCATGAGGATTTACAGTTTAACACCATTTTGCAGTTACAGGCTGGTTGTAAGAAACTTATAACCTATGAGAAATAAAATTTCTTGAGAAAGATGATCCCAACTTTGTTTTATAAATATTTTATAAAATTACACCTGGGAAACATTTTTTTTAGAAGTAAATTAACATCACCATTGTACACTTTTGTCGCACCAAATTGCATCTGAGGGCATTCAGCAATAGAAAATTTTCCAATTTTCCCCTCCCCTTAGACCCCTCCCCCATATCACTATAATGCCACTTTGGCCCCTCCCAAACAAAGGCCCTGGATCCGCCAGTGCACCTATGTCATATCAGATATACAACAGAAGTATATTCTCACTCACGCGTATTGAATGTGTCTTATTATTTTGTCTCACCCTGTACTGAAGCGGGATCAGGACACATTCCATTGCCGACGAAGATCCCAGAGAGACCGAAAATTATAATTTATTTTCTAAAAAAGTACTCTTTATTTTTCAATATGAGTCATATCTTATATCTCTGCTTTTGTCTAATAATATTTATTTCGGAGTAAACGTGGACTTTCTTTATAATACATTTTTAATACCCTTTTTAATTCTCTCTCTCTCTTTATTTATATATATATATATATATATATATATATATATATATATATATATATATATATATATATATATATATATATATATATATATATATATATCAGTGGCGTAGGAAGTTACTTTTGAGTGGGGGGGCTGAAGACTGATGGCCGGCCTGGGGGAGGGGTCTAAGGGGAGGGGAGGGGAGGGGAGGATTTTTTTGCATTTCCAGATAGCCTCAGATGCAATTTGGTGCAATATAGCACACTTCAACACCCACTCCATTTTGTAAACTTAATTTTGTATTTTCACCAGGCCTTAGATGCAATTTGGTGCTCCAAATGAGATTTTTTTTCTCATTTGGAAATAAAAAGGGGTTTTCTGACTTGCGAAGCGGGGGGGGGGCGGAATGATACTTCCGCCCCTCCACATTTTTCACTGGGGGGGCTGGCGCCCCCCCAGCCCCCCCGGTTCCTACGCCCTTGATATATATATATATATAGAAAGAGAGAGAGAGAATTAAAAAGGGTTTCACCCTTTTGACACGATGACATCATATATTGAAAAGATGGCAGCCTCCTTGAGATGACATTTGATTCATAATATCTCCAAAGGAAATGAAGATTTTTTTCAGCTATTTGGGAAGTTTTTTATAACAAGTATATCTCTATCATTCTAGATATGTTTGACTTGTTGGTTTGTTTCTCCTTTAAGTATATCAAACGCTGATCAGTGGTTAGATCAGGGAGTTGTTATGGACTCCCTGGTTAGATAATAAACCTAGATGTTCGAAAACATAGACCTTTATGTCAGATATTTATAATTACCACAAACGTCAAATTGGATACACCCATGTGAGTCCTTAACTTATAATATCGCTGTCCCTGTCCATACCTTGGTACCTATCGTACTGCCGTGAGCTATATTATCTATATACTCTCTTTGAGCTGCCTCTTGCCCCCTGGGGTATGTATTGTACATAAACTACTGCCCCTGAGCTTCCTACTGTCTCTGAATCCCTGAGATATATATTGCACCTAAATCACTGCCCCTGGGCTACCGACTGTCTCTGAGCTACCTTCAGTGCCCGTGAAATATCTAATAACATAACACCTAAATTACTGCCCTTGAGTTACTTACTGCCCCTGAGCTGCCTACTGTCTCTGAGCTACCTATAGTGCCCATGAGATATCTATTGCACCTAAATTACTCACCTTGAGGTACTAACTGCCTTGATCTTCCTACTGTCTCTGAGCTACCTAGTGCCCTGAGATATCTAATTACACCTAAATTACTGCCCCTGAGTTACTTACTGCCCCTGAGCTGCCTACTGTCCATGAGCTACCTAGTGCCCATAACTAATTACACCTACATTACTGACCTTGAGGTACTAACTGCCTTGAGCTTCCTACTGTCTCTGAGCTACCTATAGTACCCCCGAGATATCTATTGCACCTAAATTACTGCCCCTGGGCTACCCGCTGTCCCCGAGCTATCAACATTTCCTGAGCTTCCTATATTGTCCCATCGGTCCCTGGGTTACCCACTGGTCCTGAGATACACTAAGTCCGTCCACTACCTACCTGTATACAATGGTGATTTCAAAGCTGAGGGCCGAGGACCTTCTTCCGTCTTCTCTTCTGTCAGCAATTTCTGTCTGGAACGTATAGGTGCCTTAAAGACTTAAAGACTTGTAAGGAACTCGTGAAGAACCCTCATTGGCTTATGAAAGCTGCAAGCTGACCAAAGTCAGTCTCTTACATTCATATGTAACGTCCATGATTATGAATTGTCAATTGTCAACAACTCTGTAACTGGACGACATACATTAATCTTGGAGTGACTCGAACCGGGGACCATTAAGCAGTAATCAGTGGTCGATTTTCGTTTAAGTTCGTGACGCACATCGGGGGGTGGACGTGAAAACAGTAAAATCGTGAAGAGAAAATGTGTCTCAACTCATATCTAGCTTTCACAGGGCAACAACTTGGCCTTTGACTCGCAATTATGGATTAAAATTAATTCGTTAATATTTAAAAAATGCTTGTTCACAGGGGTGATGAGGAACGTGTTTGTTTTGTACTACCGTCAATATGATTGAAAGGCACCGGCGTCAACCACTGACCTAACACTCCACTGTTTAGATATATACTTCTTAATCAAGGGCGTAGGAACCGGGGCTGGGGGCGCCAGCCCCCCCCCCCCCAGTGAAAAATATGGGGGCGGAAGTATCATTCCGCCCCCCCCCCCGCTTCGCAAGTCAGAAAACCCCTTTTTCATTTCTCAATAAATGATAACAACATTCGTCATTTTACTCATTTATGCTATTTATGCTGAGGTGATGGGTTTATTGGAAAGATCCGTACATCAAGAGAATAAAGATGAAACATAAGGCTCGTGTGTAGGTCTATGGCTGTAATCTGATTCGATCACCACCCGTCTCAACTCCACCGTCATGACCTAGTACAGTAGTCTTCGACTGTCGTGAAGACCCGCGGTCTTATACAAGCAAACCCCGCACACTGACCGATTGATCAGCGGACACCACGCACGACTGTTTGCTCTTACCGACCAGTATCTGTTGAGGTCACATGCACATTTTACTACCTCGTGATTGGTAAGATTTGATAAAACTGCAGTTGAAGTCATGAATCGTCGTGAACTGTCTGACTGCCAGTCGGGAATAGGCTATATGTTCAGTTTTTCTCGACTGAAGCCGTCGCAACATAAAACTGCCGAAATATTGATCAATTGTAGTCTTAGCACACGCACACTGCTAGAGTGTCCATGATTTTCTACGTAATGACTGTCAAGTTGCGTCGGTTCGTGATCAGTCGTTATAGCGCCATCACCAAAACTTGGGTATATACGCCAATTATGCAAAGCTGCAGGCCCTTGGTGACAGCAACTAGTGGATGGCCTCGTTTTAGGGAAAGAAGCTGAACATGTGACCCAAATCCCGATAAAGATTATTGTCTTATACTATTTTAAGAAGCTAGCTCGGTCACTATTTTTTAAAGCAGCATTTTGCGTCCTTTTCTATGATTTTTCTCAACCTCACTGACTCCACTATGCCATAACGACATACATAACTAGCATATCTATTTAAATCTTACTTCAAATGGTGGCACAAAAGTCGAAAAATTTGCAACTTTCAATTTTGTTTTTCTCCAAGATATTTTCCGTTGGGATCCCAATAAACCTCGCCCATAATATGAATATTTAAACACTACGAACGTCATTGACCAATATGTAATACAACACCATGTCTTATGTGTGTACAGTCTATATGGCAGCTGTACAAGGGAGTTCCATAACACCTCCCTGGTTGTACCAACGCAAAGTCTTGAATCTATTTTTAGCAACGGCTCATACTAAACCTGCATCTCTGGTTGGTTGAATTCAAACTATAGTGGGTTTGGGGGAACTGTATGCGTTTAGTTTTAAATGTAGAATTTGTCATGGGAAGTCTTATCGTAATCTGTAAATATCCTTAATTACTCGCCAATTAACGTTGTTGGCAGGGAAAAACTTGGCTAATATCTTAGTTTGCTGTTTTGTGATTGATATATGTAAAAACCTCAATGGACATGTCAAAAAAGTAGAAAACGGCGACCAAACGCAAAATGCTGCTTTAAGGCAGACATCGAAATGTTTTCAATAAAAAATAAAAGTTATTAAATTAAAAATGAAAACACAAAGTGATCGTACATCACACGGGTTCGACTGGGATCAAAACATGACAGTTTGTTCCCAATATTATTACAACTTATAATTACAAATATATTAAAGAGGGCAAGTGTCTACCATCAAGAGAATCCTTCCAGCTCATTTTCGTCGATCGTTAACTATTCCGATATTGCGAAAAGGCAAGTTAAAAAAAAAAGTTGTATTACACAAAATCAGATCAAAGAATGTTGGGTATAACATTTCCCTAAGGTATCATTGTTGATGTATTATCTAGTTTGGTTGTTATGATACCAGCAGGAAAACATTCTCGATCATTCTCGAAATCGTCCAATGTCTAACCATAGCTATAAGTACACGTCGTTGTAGAAATTTTAATGTTAGCTAGTATTCGACGTTGTTGCATGTACACTTCAGCGACGATGGGCCAATTTCTGATACACGTTCGCAGGATCTCCGTGTAAGACATGTTCCTTTCTCACACTTTCTGAATGCTAAATGTCTTCGGATTCGACTTTGATGATGATACGTGCTTCACTGATTGGTTGTCGAAAGCAAAGTACGCAGTTGTTGTATCGCCGACGGCTTGTCATGGACACCTTTCTTTGAACGATGGCATTTTGTCATTAAAAAGCGATGAAAGAATCCCCTCTCTGTCATCCCTCTACCGACGCCTTACGTTGCATTGCTTTTATTGAATGTTATTTCCAACCGGAATTTCTCCACCCCTCGTTCCCGCCCGCCCGAAATTTTCGATAATGAAAATAATTATGTACATAACTAGCAGGGTGTGTTACAGGGATTCCTTGATTAACCTAAAGTAATCTAACTAACACGGTGTGTTACAGGGATTCCGTGATCAACCTAAAGTAACCTAACTAGCAGTGTATGTTACAGGGATTCCGTGATTAACCCTGAAGTAACCTAACTAGCAGGGTGTGTTACAGGGATTCAGTGATCAACCTAAAGTAACCTTACTAGCAGGGTGTGTTACAGGGATTCAGTGATTAACCTTGAAGTACCTTAACTAGCAGGGTGTGTTACAGGGATTCAGTGATCAACCTAAAGTAACCTTACTAGCAGGGTGTGTTACAGGGATTCAGTGATTAACCTTGAAGTACCTTAACCAGCAGGGTGTGTTACAGGGATTAAGTGATTGATCTAAAATATCCTAACTAGCAGTGTGTGTTACAGGTATTAAGTGATTGATCTAAAATATCCTAACTAGCAGTGTGTGTTACACGGATTCCGTGATTAACCCTGAAGTAACCTAACTGCAGGGTGTGTTACGGTGATTCAGTGATTGATCTAAAGTATCCTAACTAGCAGGGTGTGTTACAGGGATTCCTTGATTAACCCTGAGTAACGTAACTAGCAGGGTGTGTTACAGGGATTCCGTGGTTGAGTTTGTTCGCATTCACCATCTTCTGACGGAAGTTGTCTGAATCGAGTAAAACAATCCTGACCGATCCTGAAAATAATAATGAAAGAGAAGATTTAAGTCAGTGATAGAAAACAAACGTGCAAGGTGGGTGGGGGTGGGCTAGAGGAGGAGGAAGGCAGAAAAGAAAGTAGAGGTCATAATTTACATGCACAATGGAATGTAATTCTGCATCATTCGAAGACACATCCATGTTACTGGTAACTTGATGTCCTGAAGGAAACTTTTTTAAAGATCCTGTGTTCGCTTGCAATTGCTTTCGGTACGCATTCGGTACTGATATCTCCATATATCTCTGTATTGTAGCAGAGAAGGGCCACACCATATACTTCGGGCGGGGGTCTTTCTCCCCTTCCCCAGAAAAAAGGAGAGCTCAGCCCAATCCTCACCCCCCCCCTCCCCCCAACACACACACCGGCAGACGGAATATTATAAAATGTACAGTACAAAAACATACAACAAACGTGTGCGGCACAACCTAAACAGTTGTAAAGCTTCAACATTGATTCAAAAGTTGCAACATTTAGCACCATTTTGCATCCTAGGCACCCTCCCCTTGGTACCCCTCCCTGTACGATATATCACCTACAACCACCCACCCCCGTTCACGGACGTTTTCTCTCGCAATAAGGTTACTATTAACCAGTTAGCATTATAGGATTCATTTAAGGTACATAAAAAATACAAATTTGGATGGTCGTCTTCGGTTTTCTGATGGCTACTGGATATATTTATACTGAATAGAAGAAATTTGTGGGTTTTTTTTCTCAGATTTGACCCCAAAAAACATATTGATGATAAACGTCTGAATAGATTTGATGCACACGCCAGCAGTACGTGTTCTTTTAGGACATATTTGATCAATATTACATTATTATATTAAAATAGAGTTAGTAAGTTGACGGAGTTCATAATCTTATTTGAAGTTTTAAGGAAGGTATAGCAAATCTTGAAACTAATAACGATTTAACAAGCATATCAGATATTGTGATTGAACGCTTTACTAGTTTTACTCAGTTGTATTTCTAATCGTCTAACGTTCAATTCCGTTAATTGTCAAACATTTTCTTTTAATAAAATGTCTGACAATAATTAACGGAATTGGACGTGGTGGTACTATTCAGGAATGTCACTCTAGAAAGAACCTGGGCATGAAAACCAAACTACCGAACGACTGATCCGCTCTCAACCCCAGTCCCCTTGCATCAGGACTGTGACTGTGTGACCATCGTCGGGTGTGCATCGCCATTCCCCCAGAAAGGGAACAGATACTACACATGATCTTAGCCAAAAGGCCGAGAAGCGTTTGTTATGACACTAAGGCAGGCTATAAACGCTAGCAGAAAGAAGAAAAAGGAACCGACTTAAGGAAAGTTTAAAACGTTTGTTTCGCTCTGGAGGCCAGTTTGGACTTTAGTGACTCGTTTACTAGTTGGAGATACTTTCAATTCTTCCTTGCATGTCTGTATAGTTATCTATCAGAATTATGTGTTATTTTCGTTATCGTCTGATCTTTGATCTCATATTTTAAAGTATACGTGTTATCGTCAGGTCGTTTTAGATATAATTGGAATGTTGGAGTGTTGATGTTGACTTTGAGAAATAAGGTACATTCTCTGGTTGAAAAATTTTTTGTAACAATCTTTCTAGATTTAAGCATTACTTCCGTAGAGCTTTGAATGGGTTTGCGTCGACTATATTTCAAACTATTTCTGAAATGCAACCTATAAGCTTAATGGATTGTCACCTAACTAGTGTAACCACCCGACATATATACTTAAATGATTGTTTATAAGCATACTAAAATGCAGAGATGGCAAATTATGTTTAGACTATCGAAATGGTTTGGTTCAGTTCCTACAGATCATTCGTGTTTAAAGAGAAATACCCCCCTCTGTTCGCTTTGCAAAATTATGATCCACACCACAATTCTATGCAACTATCACAAGTATGCATTTATGACGTATCATAGCAGCGTTTTGTGACATGCACCTCGTAAATTCTTCTTACGAGAGCAAGATGAAGACACATATCCCACAGAAACGGGTCTGAAGAGCTACATCAGGGAATCCATATTGTATAATAACGATTGAATAACGATTGCCAGATACAAAAAAAAACAAATTCGTTGGAGCAAAGTGCCAGAGCTAACCAGAATCTCAGAATACCTAGAATGGACATATGTTTCGTTTCGTTTATTACAATTTCAATACATACATACACACATACATACACGCACACACACATACACACACACACGCACATTGTATATGTATAACGAATGTAATGGGTTTTTTTTTTACTGTTTGAATGGGTAAAACTTTGTTAATATTACCGTCTCGTTGCAATCTGCCCGACGTTTCACTGACTGATGTCACGCATTAAATTGTTATCAGACCCTATTTTACAGTAACCTATCAATCTGTTTCTGACAGGATATTTAGAACTCAACGCAAAAAATGCAATTTTCACATAACCCCGTGTGATCGAACAATCTGATATAAATTTTACCAGATTCTGTCAAAGCCGATATAATTGTAAATAAACAAACTTTTATAATCAGAAAGTCAGTTTTCACATCTTGATTTATAATTGACATAATTTTGTTACTTAACTAACTAGGCTGTACATTTCGAAGCGGTTATAGATATATCATGTATAAAGGAGGTCGAGTCATCTTCAAGATATTTGCTAAAAAGCATCTCAATAACATACTAAACGTTTATGAATAACAGTTGGGAGAGGTTAGGTTGGCAGACGTTCTCTAATCCCCCCCCCCCCCCATACACACCCATAACTCCAGCGCATCATATTTCCATACGATAGTAATATACTATGGAATTGCGGAGTAAAGTTCAGCATGGGTTACACAAGGGGGCCGAACATTACATATGGGTGTTGGGAGGTTGATGCAATATTCATCAACCATCAGTTTCTCTCCTATATTTGCAATCGTTATGAGCAGTCTCAAAGCAAAAGTTATTTTTTAGGGGATTGGGATGGAGTGAGTGGGGCAGGGGGGTTGGTTTGTGGGTATATGGGGGAAGCAATATGGGCAACAACTATCACTATTAACTAAAAGGGCTGCTTTAACTACGGACAATTTTAACCGGGTCGATATCTTAAGCAACGGACAATTCTGTTCCATGACGTCACTGGGTATATTCATCTTGACTCTCCGTTGGGAAGATTCAGGATACTGTAAGATGATATAAAAGGATCGTCTTTTATGCTAAATCTCTGGATAGGTAATTGAAGGCTAACATTGATGATGACGTTACTTCCTCATTGCATATCTAAAGGTTGAGGTTAATCAACTCTTATATCAATTTTAATCATTCAGCCAAAAGCATCATGTTCTTATTAATAGCATATAAACAACAGAGAGCATCGTTGGATGACATTGAGCACCATATGTTCTTGACACATTTGTATATGCATTGTTAACATGTCATGTGAGGGCTATAAAATGTCTTATTTTTCCCATTAAGTTTAGTGTTACATCTGATGGAACTGATCTAATAGTCGATGGGTTAGACTACAAAGTCCAGTCACTTTAACTGATGAACGTCAACTGCCTAAGAGTTGAAGTTGAAAAGAAGAAATAGAAAAGGAAACAAAATTGAATTCGATAAGGAAAATGGTCTAATAACAAGGAGGAGAATGAACCAAAATGTGACGCATGAATTTTTCAGACAACCATTAGCGTGTGGATTGTGAACCACGAAGGTTCAACGTTACATAAAAACATAACATCCATCACAAAAGCTCAAGCGTTCGAAGCATTTCCGTTTTATAGGAATGACTTTGCAGCACACTTTTCTGCACGAGTTTGACCAATTCTATATATAGCTCACTATAATCACGTGCCGGTAATTCACCTTCTACATGACCGACGGAGAAGGGGAGCTGAGGTGTGGATTTATCCGTCACTTTTTGTTTTGCCTTGTCTAAACATGTATTATAATTATCCAGGCTGCTGTAATCATTGAAAATTCGGGTCAACGTAACAAGTATGACTGCATTATTGGTATACCGACGTAAAAGCAATGTCCGGTTTCATTTCTACGAGGAAATTGACAGCTAGCTAACCGTCAAATAATCATTTTGTGTTTTATCGTAGGCCTACCAAAGTCCGTGAAAATGTTGGAATTTTCCTTAAAACTTTCTATAAATGGTCGAAAGTTTGAGGAAAACACCGAAATCTTGCAACAGTTTATTTTGACCTTTCGTTGTACCCTCATACATCCTCCTACTTTATTGAGTACCACCTAATTATATTACTATCCCGAGGTTTCAAGAAAAGTTGCTATTTTGAGATTTAAATAGTCTGTTGAACTTTTAAAACGTTAACATTTCAAGGAATAAATCGAAATATTTGGTAGATATCAGTATTAAAATTTGTGTCATGAGTGTGTCATTTTGTCAGGTCATGAAGCCAAAGTGTTGCCGAAGGTGCAAACACGGCTATTCCTTTAGCTATTCTTCTTCTTCTTTTTTTTTTACTTTGCATTTTTCATTCTTTTTACCATGTTCAAGCTGATTTTACGCACTTGACACTGAAACAATGAAAGCACTTATTAGGTACATGCTCAGAAATTCAACATGTTTGATCCACCAATATTTTGGAAAGCTCAACTTTATAACGGAAAATATGTAGTGCTATAAATAATAAGTCTATAAAAATCAATGCAAATGAGAATCGGTCTGTAATATTTTGATTTGTTCAAGCTATCACCTTTGTCTGTCAAAGAACTTTTAAGTTGCTATTTCCATGCAGTTTGGAATACAAATGTTCTTACCTTTTCTTGGGGGGGGGGGGGGGGTATGTCGTTCATCTCTATCACACAGACACCTGATGATGGTTGGGTGCGCTTCTGATACCTTAACTGAGACTCTTCTCAGACGCGTAAGTAAAGATATTATTAGAGAATTATATTGTATACAAGCATTTACAGATGCCTGAAGCAGCGGCGAATTAGATATAGGAGGCTGAAATTTGATGGAAACAGCCAGATGCGAAGGAAGGAGCTTGTGCAGGAGGGGGCATTCCCGCCCTCCCTCCTTGTGCACGCCATTGGCGTTTAGTGCTGTTGCCAGATAATGGTACCGCTTGGAACCACATCGTGACCGGGTTTGCGTTACTTTTACCAAACAAACGTAATACAAAAACATAAATGGATCTATCCACTAGCAAGTAACGAATTGTCAACGTATTTAATTTATAGTCTTTTATTTTTCTCATTCCAATTAAAGGGGTTTTCTTATATAATCGTCCCTGGTCCTTCCGAGGGGATACCATTACACGGTGCTTTTTCAGGGACCTTAAGTTTCCTCGAAGAGATCGAGTTTGATTTCCCAGATTGCGAAAAAAAATGATAGCAAAGTTGATTTTACAGCAAATGATAACAATGGATTCAAATAAGACTCACATACGTACCTCAAGTAAGAGGATATTAATGTCCTCAATGTCTCAATGTCTTTCGTCGTTGTATAGTCATCAATTGAATGCTTGATACGTGTTACCGGAGGCCGGTTAAAACGCAAAACGTTCACTGTGAATTCTGGACTGCTCACATAGCGTAAACATCTTGTCGTATAGATTTTAATAATATGAAAGCAAATGCACCACTTGAATGGTATTAATCATAGGCGTACGAGGCGGGGGGGGCAGGGGGCAGATTGCCCCCCCAAATTTCCAGATGACAAGAAATTCGGGCAAAAGTCCTGAAAAATTCGGGCAGCCTAAGAGGAGAAAAAAAAAATATATATATACTTTTTCTCCTCTTAGGCTGCCCGATTTTTTTCAGGACTTTTGCCCGAATTTCTTGTCCTCTGAATTATATATATATATAAATATGCAGTAGCTTGCCCGAATCTCTTTCAAATTTTTGCCCGACAATTCCATGATTTTCTTTATTTAGCATCATGATGCCCGAATATTTCCGTGTAACACCACCGTAAGCGCAGTTCATCTGGGCTACCACGCTTTTTGCACGATCATTTTTTCCCCTAACTAGTTAATTGTATACCTGGACCAAGGGCAGCGGAACCGGGGGGCACAGGGGGCACGTGCCCCCCCCCCACTTTTCCTCAGGTTAAAAATGTGCCGTTTTTCTGCATAAAAATTGAGGTGCCTCAAGTTAGCAAGAGGCCAGGAACCAGAATGAACACTCGGGAAGGGCCGTTTCCGGCCATCTGAGGGGTTTGTTAAACCAAAAATTTTCTAGTACGCTCTGCGCCAACTGATGGTGGCGCTCCGCTCAGATAGTCGTGCATACAACTTTGCAAATCCTGGCTAAGCCCGTGACTTTTAATGAATTTCTGTGGGTCAAACTCAAAGCTATTTCGAATGGAAAAAATTTGTTTTAGATATAAACAAGAAAAAAACTCTAATTCGGAAGATTCCTACATTAGCAACTAGCAAGATATCACCTCATTTTGTCTCAAAAGAAAACTTGTTCCTTGTTTCCCAATTTGCGCATTGGATATTGCAGTGCTAGTATGAATATTTTCCTTTGGGGGGGGGGGGTGCGTTGATGGAGTGATGTGTATACACAAATAAGATAATACAATAACAGTTATAAAGGGTACTAAATATCAAGCTGCATCAGTCCAATCAAATTTCTGCAAAGTGCCCTTTGATGTCGGTGCCCCCAAGATTAAAAGTGCTTCCGCCGCCCTTGCCTGGACATCTCCGACATGAGTGTATATAAGAAACATTTTCTTTTTCATGGATGGTGGGGGGGGGGGGGTTGGGTGTCTACAAGCCTAGAGGTACAGGTTTATCATATTCTTTGTTATATTTTATACTTTTTGGTGAGACAAATTGCAGTCTCACCCGACACAGCGACATTATCCCGCCTACGTGTCGTTGAACAATGTATGTTTTTCTGGAGGTAGCTGAGAACTGTGTTAAAATAATAAATAAGGTAACTAAATAGGAGCTTAAAAAATATACTGTCCCATTTTTCCCCTTCAAAGTGATGTTACCATTTTTTCTTCTTCTAATATACCAAATTTTTGGGGAAGTGTAAATTTCTAAAACGTGAGATTATAAAATAAAGAATGTTTAGATACAACTTGCAAGGCCTCAGAAGTGCCGTTTCCGGCAATCTGAGAGGCATTGTGTGCCAAAAATTTTCTTGTACGCTACGCGCCAACCGATGGTGGCGCTCCGCTTAGATAGTGTCACGGGAACTTTCGGGCACAAAAAGTTCTGCCCCCCCCCCAAACCGAAATGGTCCCGTACGCCTATGGTATTAATCTATCTCTATTGTTATAAACTTGTTTCGAAAAAGGAAGATGTGGTTCTTCAATGAGTATCGATAAAGTCCATTAGTGTGTTACGTGTTGGACATAACGGGGACTTCTTGGTATTACAGTTATGGCGGTTTTCTTCATCTCTTCATTGTTCATCAGAATGTAGTCCATTGACTGGTAAAACAAATAGAACAAAGAACAAGGAATCGGATAACATTCTTCCTAGATCAAACTAGTTTTATCCTGAGACGTGTACAACGAACAGATAGACCGAAGACGGCGAAGAGTTGAAGACATCCCCGAAGATCAAGTGTAGTATCTGTTCCCTTTAGAGGGGAATGGTCATACACACCTCACGATGGTCACACAGTCACAGTCTCGATGCAAGGGGACTATGGTTGAGAGCGGATCAGATGTTCGGTAGTTCGGTTTTCGTGCCCAGGTTCTTTCCTGGGTGAGTTTTCTTTAAAAAAAATATATATCCCCGGTATTCCATCATGGGAGAATGATCGACAGATAGATTTTGCTGTAACTTGATTACTCACTTAAATAATTAAATAATGAATAAAGCAGAATTTTAGTCTTGATGTTATAATAGAAAAAAAACAAAAAAAAACTTTGAGTCCAATACTTTGTTTCTGTAGATTTTCCAGTATTTTTCAAGATATGTATCGTTAAATATACTTAATGTCTGGAATATTCGTTTACTAGGCTAACTTGATGCATATGGTGACGTCGGCTCCTCATTGCAGTTCTTATTGTTAATGTTAATCCGTTGTTTCTATTAAGGTCAACCAGAATATGTTCGTTAAACTTCATATACGCATCAGAGCACCCTTGGATGGCATTCAACACCATTTGTCCTTAACAAATTGGTAATAAATTATAAACATGTCATTTGAGACCATATCATCTTAATTTCTCCCTTTGAGTTTTGTATTGCATATTGCAACTGAGGAACTAGTCTGATGGGATTCGTACTAAACTAAAAGGTCCAGTCACTTTCACTAGTGAACCTCAACTGTTTAAAGGGTCATTCCAAAAAAACAAACAAAAAATAAGTAAATGTGCTATACAACCCTAGCTAGACCGAGAGCAGTGGTTTTTAACGGTCCACGGCATATCAAAGTTAATTTGGTTCCTAAAGTTATCAAAACACAATAAGGGGTATATATTTTTTGTGAATCTCAAACAAAGTTCATAAAATCACTACTACTACTATCCGGTATGAGAATTGCTACAACACTGTTGCTTATAATGGGACCATATTGACACTGGTATACTTTGGTCTTCTTGCAAAAGTGATATAGATTGAATTCTATGTATATTAAAATGTTATCACATGGTCTTGCTGGCTTGTATGTCTCTGGCATTGCAACGAATATAATGCTTGTTTTGGTGTAGGTTGGGTAAATCTTTGCCAACACATTTATATTCAACAATGAGTTTAATTGCTTGGCTTACCACAAATAACCCATTACAATAAATTCATTCCACCTTCAGAGTGACAAGAAAAAGGGCTTTTAGGGAATTCGATGGCGCTAGTTTGAAACAGGGTGTTTTTTAATATAAAATAATTATATGGCTCTTAAAGGCATCCGTAGATTCACTTTTAGGAGAATAGCGCCTCATCAGGCCACGTATTCAGTGGACGGTGGCTGCAAGCATGCCGGTCGCAGAGATGTCACCACCTCTGGCCAAAGGCAAGGATTCACGCACGCCACCTAGTACGCTTCTGGTCGATTTGACCGACCTTCTGCGCATCCTCCCGGGTTCTTTTGCGACAACAAGGGAGACATGGTACGGGATCCTAGGCCACAAAAAGTACCATACCTACAGCCAAAGGTATTATCGCCAGAGGCCTGTCTTGAACCCTAGCCACGATTTACACGACCGACAAGGAATGAGTCTTTCGTCACCCGCTTAACAGCATCGGCCACCACATCAGCTGGTAATGTATGTGGTTGAATTAATATATCAAGACTTTAGCGTCGACTACTGAAAGAGAAAAAGAAATTTATATCGTGTATAACCAACCATTGATGGAGTCGAACTCAGTTTCATCGGGTTACCAGTCCACTGCTCTACCATCTGAACCATTTGACAACTTGACATTTATCGAGCATTTATCGATACAATCTATTGGTAACAGTGAATGACACTGCCTTCAACGAAATCTCTATTCATCCTGTTTCACTCTCATTAGAACAACGGATCTGAATATCTGTATTGACAAGAAGCTCACGCTTTAATGTCTTTGTTTACATTGCAGTAAGAATGTCGTTTCCTTTCAAGACGTAAATGTACAATAGGCTTATTCCCCGATACTATCGATGAATTCGAAGCAAGCAGTAAAAGAAAACCCGATTCCGTGAAATCTTCTTATTCACAAAAGGTCGCTTACGATTATGCTCGCAAGAGAGTTCTTGTTGTAGGTTGTCTCCCTTTACAACTATATTCTATGCAGACGATTATGAACTGGGATTAAGCCTAACATTTCAACAAACAATACCTAATCACATTTCAAGACCTTTTTGAATGAGGAAGGGACAATACTTATTAAGTCAAACACGTTAACTACATGTGACTACTCTTATTTAGGAATCTGAATGGCTGGAAATAGCACAGTAATTCGAAACTCAAACATAATTCATAGGGTTTTGAGTTTAGCAAGTAGATTTGGGAAACACGGGGATCGGGAATTCGTCAACTACAAGACTTTGTTTAGCCCGCAGTGACTTGTTGTGTTTATTGATACTCTGAAACTGCGGTATTTGCGTGTATATTTTGTCAACACTCTGACATGGTCGACTCTATCAGTAGCTAAAATCTCTATAAAGCATAAGTCATAGGAGACAATAGCTAGTCCCTTTCAAAGTCGTAGCTACTCTCCTTTCACCGCCGCCCCTCCTCATTTCATTTGCCGATACGTTACTGAACCATGACAGTTCTATATTAGATCTCTATAACAAAGATATAAACGAACGGAATAAAACTTAAATTTCCTACTCCTATTGATTTGAAAAGAGGTGTTTGCGTCACCTCTCATAGAGTGTGGGTTTGAAAAAATTGAACATAGAACAAATAAATGATTCGTCTTTCATCCAGAACTCACCTTAATTTATTATTTGTCTTTCATCCAGAACTCTGTTTTACTCTGTTTAACAAAAGATGTTGTGTTATTGAAATAGGCGTGACATGACAAAAATCAGGTTTAGGCATGAAAAGTTTAAACGTAGTTCGGTAAATTGGGTAACCTTATAATAATAATAATAATAATAATAATAATAATAATAAACAGTTCTTATTAAGCGCCCGTAACAGAAGTCTCAGGGCGCTTTACAAATAAAAAGGTAAAAAAATACATAAAGAATACAAGTCAAACACACAGCTAAAGAAGCATATGACCGAATGATAAAAAGTAAAATAGCACACAAAAGGCAATAACCATGGATAAAAAAGCACTAACATGTATATACAAGAAAAAAAGTGTCCAATAAAAATTGTCTCACAATATGTACATAGACAATGAACGTAACCATGGTATCGTCTTGTATTAGGATCTTATATTGCCATTGGGTAACACGCAAATGTGTCACGCTCACTTCATACGATTTGACGCAAATATATCTTATCATCAAGAACATGCAAAATTGAGTGGGACCATCATATTTAATTAGACGATGGGCCAACAGAGACAATCCTCCCTCCACCTAACTAACTTTAACTTCCTCACCCGACCCAAATTTATTCATGCATTACATTTAATCTTGAAAAAAGAACATAATGTTACAAAGTATTGTAAGTGTCAAAAGAAAGGAAGAACCAATGAGAACATGTGGACTATAGAAACATTCTTTGTTTTCCGTTTCAAGTCATGGATGATTAGAGATTACGTTGATCCCAAGAACTAAACCGCCATGAAATGGAAGAAAAGCTAACAAGGAAAGCATTCTTATAAGAAATCCCTCAGAAGAAATACACTTTATACAATCATAACAGAGCTATATGCTGCTTGATCCTTTCTATGGATTTAAAACTGAAGACATTAGATCGAAGAAAAGGGAATAATACAATCGTGGCACACCTGTTTTCAATCTTTCAATCACATGAACTACGATTGTGGCAGAGGTCAGGCATAGTTTCCCTCCTCACTAGTAGGGGATTCTCCCTAGCAGGTGATTCTCCCTGCTTGCGTATGAGTGAGAAGATATAATTCTGTCAACAAGATCGATGAGTGGCTATATGCGAAATATTGTAAAGTCAAGTCAATTTTTTCATGTTATTTACTATTGATTCAAATTTACTTTCTTTTATGTTTGTTTCCATTTATTTGTGTTTTGTACATTCTGTTGTAGTGGAATGTAGCAAATCAGTAGCCTATCAGTTGACACAGCTGAATTAAATCATGTGAACTGTAAGATATATGCCATAAGTATAGAACCCATAATGAGGGGGGAAAAAAGAAAAGATGTTGTGTCATTTTATTAGGCGTGACATGTCAAAAATCAGGTTTAAGCATGAAAGGTATAAACGTAGCTACGTAAATTGGGTAACCGTACGTAACCATGGTATCGTCCTGTATTAGGAACTGGTATTACTATTGGGTAACTCGCAAATGCGTCACGCTCACTTCATACAGTTTGACGCAAATATATCTTGTCATCAAGAAAATAACGTGAGAACAAGAGAGTAGGGATGCAAAGCGAGGACTGAAGCAGGAGCACGTACAACGGCAACGCACCAAAAGACCCCCCCCCTCCCCAAAAGAAAAAGAAAAAAAAGAAAAAAGAAGCGAATCCCTTAGGGAGTTTCGCCCCACCATTTTTTTTTTAGGGATTGCCACCCCACCATGTTTTTTCTGTTAGCTAAGACCCTCAGCCATCACAATCTGCTTGTTTGCCATTTAATTAATGGTTGGTGTGATCACCAAGTTGCCAACACATTCATTAAAACTTGGAATTTAAGAATATGTCATATCTTTGTAATTAAATAACCTAAAAGCACAACGTTAGTGTCTCAGTATATATATTTGAAGCTGTCTTGGTGAAACCAATCACAACCAGGAAAGTCAAAGTCATCCCTAATTAGGGCTGTTGCCATGGCAATAGCCATGATGAAATTTGGACTTTGAGAAAAATATCACATAATATACATATACCAAACAATACAAACTAATTGTCTTTTTTCTACATTGATCTGACTTTGCCCGGTTGATTGCAGTCAAGATCTGGATCATTTAAGGTCACTGTGATGTCGAAATAGGGCTGTTGCCATGGTAACAGCATTGATGAACAATTCAAAGTATAGAACAAAATGTAAAGTTACTAATGGCTAACTGTATATTTGAGCAAAGACATGACATTTTCTTCACAAATTAGAATTACAATTCTATCAGCAAAGTGTTGGGAATGAGCTTAATCTGCAATGATCTTGATCTAATCTACCTGGCAGCCCTAAATCTCTATATATATATATATATATATCTTGACACTTAGCTTGTGTAACTTTCTATGTTGTTTAGTTACATAAATATGACATTTTGTTGTCAAAGTCCATTTCAAACTCAAATTTAGTCAGCCTAGTGTTGCCATAGCAACAGTCTTAATTGAGCTCGATAGTAACCTTAAATGGGCCTGATCTTGAGATCAATCAACCAGACAGTCTGAAAGTTTTATGGCAAAGACACATTGATTGTGTTTTCATGTTTTTAAGTTACAATTAAATGATTTATCTTAAATTCTCAACCCCACCCCAAGAAAGTTTTGAAGCATTGTCATCGCAACGGTCCTGATTGGGCATAATAAAAACCTTAAATGACTCATATCTTGATTGTAATCAACCAGCCACCATACAATTGATGTAACTAAACACTTAGATTGTGTTTTCATGTTGTATACTCCGAAAGATATGATTTGTTCCCAAGTTTTATAGTGTTGCCATGGCAACAGCCCTGGTGGCCACACCCACCACTAATATAATGCCAAACAAGTTTTTCCCTATTTTAAGTTGTTAAAGTTGAAAAGTTGCATGCCAAAAATTTAAAATTTTCTTCTTGAATGTCGCATTGCTTTCAAGTCGTTAGTTCTTGCTATGCTTGCACTCCTAATTTGAAATTAGGCTGCTTACAGTATTTCAGTCGTCCAAATATTTCAATAGTTGACAAATTCTTCTATATCCTTAACAAGTAGGATGGTTCTGAAAGATTCTAATTACAGGATTATTTTACGGGCGAAAACATAATTTTAATATGAGGGTATACTTTTACCATGACATGAAAGTCTTATGTTATTCTATTGAATTGTTACACTGTAAACCTAAGTAGTCAGTTAAGCCCACTTTAATTGACTAATAGGATACTTGTTTAAGGGTTTTCGGCATATCAAAATTGACTATAACCTTTTAACAGGGAGTTGTTAAGGGCCCTTATATAAGTACCAATTATTCATCAAGTGCATGGACATATAGCATTGGTCTGGAGGGTGATTAAAAGAATGAAGGGGAGGAGGGGGGTGCGGGCAGGCGGTAGTCCCACACCAACTCCTCGAAGTGGAAGACGAAAAATACTATAGACAACATAAATAACAACAAGTACGGTAATTAATTCATAACATGAAATTCATTTCCGAAGATATATTGCATATGCCATCTATACCCGTCGAAAATTTTTGTTTCCTTTGCTTTTCCACCTAATTAATAATTTCTGATATTATGGTTTATTTTGTTATTCTGCATTCCATTTCCTTTATATATTCAATGTTAGCTAGTGATATTATTTTCAAACGTGATATTTGTCACTGTCAGTTCAGTGACGTCAACACTTGTGAGGTCTTTTTTCCGAGCTATTTACTTAATACTTTAAATTGTTATTGAGTTATCCTTGGTCAAGCTATAAACAAAATTACACAACTCTTGTTGACACTGTTGAATTGGACAAGGGTTTAGTTTATATTTATACTCACCGAGTGGACAGCAACTGAACGGAGCACTTTGTAACATATTCAAATTGAAAGCTAAGTGATAGAATTAAAATTATTTCAAGAGGTTTTAAAGGGCAAAATAAATCAAACCTTCGTTTAAAAACCCTGCAAGGCAGTATATAAGATTAAAGAAAAGAGGCAGAAAAAGGAGGTCATGCATGCATATTAATGCATTATGTTGATTTAGCTGTGATAACCCATTAACAGAGGTTTGATGGTTTTAACGCATTAATTACTGCAAACAGGGATCTTTACCGTTTTTAGCAGAAGGCGCTGTCATACCGGTCCTAATAGGGATGTGTCTAGGTTCTGGGTCCAAACAGTGACGTACATACGGTTCTGGTTCCTAATGCGCATGATCGATCCCTTTTTTCAGTTTTACAAATATTTTGTAGGCTATAGCACAGCTGTAACGTTCTCAATATATGTACTGGTTGTGAAAATATGTTTAAAGAGATCTCGTCTCCAATTACTTACGAGAAGAATCCCAAGTGTAAGTATATTGTCCATTATATATTTCATTTCGGAGCATTGGATACAATTTTAAAGACGCTCAAAGCTAAATTTTGGTTTAGCGGACGTGATTAATATTACCTCAAAGAAATTTTCTGATTGGTTGATTACCAGATGTGCATGTGTAAACTGTGCTAGTTATAGGAGTGGTTAAAAAACCACATGTTAGTTCGAATATCCCACACTATGTTTGAAAAAGAGAATGCACAGGTACTTTGCCCAGAAGTGAAAGAGATTGCCCAAAGGCATTCTCAGATATTTCAAAGACTGCAGGTTGTCCACTAGATAAGACCGATATGACATTGCTTCACCGTTAATTCTAGACATGACTGATGACCAATAACCGTCAACATATTTTGGCCACACACGGGCAGGTAAACCTATAGAATATGATTTTCAATCCGGGCATAATATTTGTGAATGCATCTGGCAAAAGCAGTGTGAATGATGTCATCATGACAATTGTGTTGAAGTTGTCTTCTTTGTTCTTCTTTATTCATATTAAAATTATGTATTCACTGAGAAAAGTAATATGCTTAGAAGAAGAAGGAAAAAAACCGTTGCACTTTGATGAAGTTTTATATACAGACCAAAAAAAACTTTGCGAATGTATCACATTTCAAGGCGAAATAGACAGAATATGTAAATAGGAGAGTAATACTATATGGTAGCACATCTACCGTGATAATATTTCAACCCTATTGTTTGCTATTTACTTCACCCTCCCCCACCCCCACCCCGCCTCACCAAAAAAACTAGGGAGTGTTAAGCAAGTCAAAATAGGTTAACCATAGGTCTGTGAACCATAAATAGAGACAATGGTCTAAGACATATATGTTAGTACGGCGTGTCCTTAAAGTGTACGTCCATGTCACGCTTCGAAGCAATCATACTGACAGTGAAAAGTGCACTTCCAAATATAACCCAATAGAAACTGGACTGTGATGTGCTTTGCAGCGTCATATTGTCAAACATTGTCCAAAAGGGTGTTGGTTAATATATATATATATATATATATATATATATATATATATATATATATATATATATATATATATATATATATATATATATATATATATGTATATATATATATATATATATATAGATAGATAGATAGATATATATATATGTAATGATGAATTTTCACGAACACATTCATGGACCCCCAAATTCGTGCTTGAAATCATTTCGTTGTCACGATCACTGTTGTTTGAGAAACTAATGTTGCGTCACGATATTATGTACGTTGCACCTTTTTGGTCGTTTGGTTGTTAATGTTGCTAATGTTTCTATAAATATCTCTGTTTTAAACGGTCATGTTTCTGCACATCTGACATGCTCATACGGTTAAATTGATGTGTCTTCGTGACATCAGTTCAGTCTCCTGTTAATGCAAGTCCATAAATACATAGTTCCAAAATAACCAAGCTAGCAAGGGTATTCATCATGATTATGTCAATGGTAATTATGGACAATTACTTGCAAAGAGATTTCAGTGTAATAATAGGGCTGAAAAACTGATATGTCAATGACGTGCAATTATCTCAATGCAAACTGGGCTTGTCTTCTCAAACACGTGGAGCTATAGTATAGGAATACTTTTAGCCAAATACACACACAAATACATAGGCCTACAGTACGTACACCGATGCAACAACCTACTCCAGTTACACCATAAACAAAGATGATATTGTTCTGCAGTGCCTACTGTAAGGGTACGTTTTACTGTAGCTAAATACATACCCAGGGGATTATCAATTACAGTATTCAAGCTCAAATCATGCATTCCACTGTGCTTGTGTTTATTTTCAATAATTCGCGCGCATTGTCAGGTGACTACACGTTATGTATCTCCACTCGTCAATCATCACCGAAATTGGGATTTGGAATATGTTAATGAGCTAAATCGATGATATGTCGATTTAAATAGGTATATGTCAATTTGAGTTGCTAGAAACTGGTATAAGTCCAAGGAATTTGACTTCTACCAATTAATTCGACATATCATCGGTTTAAACTGGTATATGTTGACTAAAATCGGTATATGTCTGTTGTGTTTTTGACTTTAATTGTATTTATATAACTTTTTAGTAAAGCGCCACTCTTTTCCTTTCGACTACTCAGAAATCGTTTTGTTTACAATTTGACACGTTTTTACATCTCAGAAGCATCGCTTGGTTTAGATGCGATCATTTAGCCTTAATCTTACTCATTTTTTTCTAACCTTGGAGGGTGATAGTCTTTTTACCATCCACGCACTCATTCACCAACATATACTTGAATTAAACTGCTGGCAAACGTCCATGATCTTGTCAATGTTTATCTTTGTTTTTGGGTTTGATGGGAAATGGTCGTCTGGCTGAATATCGCCCTGTGTTTTTAGCGCTAGGGTATCACAATAAAAAGACTGAATCAAGGCATAGCAATGGGTACACGATCAGGAAGAAATTTCCGTATTGAGAAAGAACCCAGCGGAGCAGCGGATAAGGAAACAGACAAAATTAAAACAATGGATCACGACATTAGTACAAGGCAACATCGTGAATCAGTTAACGTTGACACAAAATCTGTTAAGTCAAAATGCACTAAAAGCTCAAGCATATATGGATCGTCCAAGAGTTCAGCAGCAATGAAGGCACGAGCTAAGGTTGAATCGGCTCGGACATTGCTCACATATGCAAACAAAGAGGCGGAACTGTTGAAACAAAAGGCAGCACTGGACGCTGATATGCTTATTCTTCAAAGTGAAAAGGTAGCTGCTGCTTCAGCTGAAGCCGCAGTGTATCATGACGAATTACGTGATGCAGATATTCACGAAGTAAATTCCAATCAGCGAATCAGTGATTATATTCAACACCATTTTAGCGATCAGGCGGCTTTAAGAAATCCAATCATCACTCAGACAAGAGCAAAGTACCGGCAAGAGTCTGAAGACCTCGCTAAGTATCTCATTCGGAAAGACTTGGTGAGTTCCAGACTTATTATATTTGACGAGAAACCAGAACATTACAGAGCGTGGAAGGCATCATTTAGAGATGTGATTTAGGACCTTAATTTGTTGCCCAGGGAAGAACTTTTTCTCTTGATAAAATGGCTAGGTGAAAAGTCGTCACTACATGCCAAAAGATTACGCTCTGCTCAAGTTACTAACCCACAAGTGGGATTAGATATGGTATGGCAACGCCTGGATGTTATGGAGCTCCAGAAGTAGTGACGCAAGCATTGTTGAGGAAAGTTGATGATTTCCCAATGATAAACACCAAGGATAACACAAAAATCAGAGAGTTAAGTGATGTTTTGTTAGAACTGGAGTGTGCTATGAGAGACGGAACTCTCCCTGGTCTCAGTTACCTTGACTCGGCCGGTGGGGTGAAGCAAATAGTGGAAAAGCTCCCACCAGGACTTCAAGATAAATGGCGTTCAAAGGGAGCTAGGTACAAGGAAGACTGCAATGTGACGTTCCCACCATTTTCTGTGTTTTACAGATTTGTTCGACAGGAAGCCAAAGTTCTCAACGCTCCTAGTTTTAAGCTAAATAGCTCAGCAGGTAGGTTTGTGTATCCAGAAAGAGTGAAGACACATATCACTGATATGACTGAAAGTTTCAGATGCATGGCGACAAGTGATTATGTTGCTAGACATTGCAAAGTATCGGTGAAGCGTTCTGAATGTGGAAGTGTGAGACACAACACCGCTCTCCATGTTCATCAAGCATTTTTTTTTCGTGTTACACAAGTTACTAAGGGAGATAATGGTAGGGAGCAGAACTCTTCGTCTGTTACCTCTTAGTGCACTGAATTTGTGTTTATAATTTGTGTGGACGCTCTTGTTCGAAGGTATGCCAAGTCAAGGTGAATTCACAATGGAAGGAACATGAAGCTATCAGGGTGTATGCTGTATTGGACGAGCAGAGTAACAGGTCCCTGGCTAAACCACAACAATTTGATGCACTTGGCATAGCATCTACTGCTACCCCTTACACACGGAGGACTTTTTCAGGTATTTTGGAGACTGCTGGAAGGAGAGCTTACAACCTGATGATAAGTTCCATTGATTACAAAGTCAAATTTCACTTGTCATCGCTGATACAGGGTGAGATGATTCCAGATGATAGACAGGAAATCCCAACACCAGATATTGCGAATCATTTTCCCATTTTAAGAACATTGCAAACAAGATACCACCAGTTGACCCGGAAGTGCAGATTTTGTTACTGCTCGGAAGAGATGTCTTGAGGGCCCACAGGATGCGGGAACACATCAACGGCCCCCATGATGCTCCGTATGACCAGCGACTACACTTGGGATGGGTTATTGTTGGAGAAGTGTGTTTGGGCACATCCCACCAGCCCAAACACCACAACGTCTTCAAAACCAGTCTTTACAGTAATGGGCGTACCTCTCTCATGAAACCTTGTTCCAACATGATTCAAGTGAAAGAGAGAATTGACAAGACTAAGAAGAGTGACTTAAACATCACCGGTAACAAAGGATCTACAGGGAAGGTTCAGTTTGGTACAGCAGTATTTGATAAAACAAATGATTATAAGAAAGAAGCCCTTTCTATAGAAGATAACATTTTTCTGGACATAATGGACAAACATGTCCATCAGGATGAAAATGGAAGTTGGGTGGCACCATTATTTTTCCGTCCTGAGAGAAGGCACCTACCAAATAACCGGGTACAAGCACAGAAGCGCTTTTACTCTCTGCGCAAGTCATTGGAGAAGAATTCCACCAAGAAGAATCAGTTTGCGGAGTTTGTTCAAAAAATGTTAGACAATGATCATGCCGAACCTGCCCCTCCGTTAGAAAATGGCAAAGAATGTTCGTATCTCTCCATATTTGGGGTGCATCACCCACAAACGCCTGACCAGATTCGTGTCGTGTTTGATTCCTTCAGCAGAATTTGTTAAATTTCGTTGAACAGTGTGCTACTTAGCGGTCCAGATCTGAACGACTCACTTTTGAGTGTGCTGATGCGTTTCAGGAAGGATCCCATAGCCTTTGCAGCCGACATACAGAAGATGTAGCTTTCTAGTGAAGGAAGATCACAGAGATTCTCTCAGGTTCCTGTGGTTTAAATAACAACGACATGACAAAGGAAATCTCTGAATATCGTATGAAGGTACATGTTTTTGAAAATAGTCCTTTCCCCATCAGTCGCCACTGACTGCTTAAGGAGAGCAGCTCAAAAAGGAAAAAAAATCCATGGAAGTGATGCTAAACAATATGTTGAAAACAAGTTCTATGTTGACGATGGCCTCTCTTCTTTCCCCACACCTCAAGTAGCCATTGACCTTCTGTAAAGGACGAGAGCAATGCAAGCTGAGTCAAACATTAACCTCTATAAAAAAGCTTCAAACAATGGAGAAGTGGTAAAAGCATTTGATGTAGATGACAGAGCCAAAGGCATAAAGGACCTAGATCTATCCTCAGATCCACTCCCGATTCAGCGAAGTTTAGGCATGTTGTGGGACCTGGATACTGATGCATTCACATTCAGTGTTTCTTCAGAAGACAAAGCATTCACAAAGAGATGTGATTTATCTGTCGTCAACAGTTTGTATGATCCCCTTGGTTTGACAGCTCCGATAACTATAAAAGGAAAGGCCCTTTTGAGAGAACTTAGTTCTGAGATCAACAACTGTGACGAGCCTCTCAGGTTTGAAAGAGACGTTGAATGGATTAATTGGATGGAATCCTTGAAGTTGTTAGAAGATGTGCATGTTCCCCGGTGTGTCATTTAATCGTTATTGTCGTTGACTAAAAAGAAGGAATTGTGTATCTTTTCTGATGCTTCTACAGTTGCCATTGGAGTAGTGGCGTACATCAGAGTTGTCAACGAAGAAAGAAATTGTCAAGTCGGATTCTTGTTGGGAAAAGCAAAATTAGCACCAAAACTAGCCCACACAATTCCCCGACTGAGTTATGCGCTGCAGTTTTGGCAGTGGAGTTGTATGAGTACATCAATGATGAAATTGATTTAGAGATAGATACTGTAAGGTTTTTCACAGGCAGTAAGATCGTCCTTGGTTACATTAACAACACTACCAAACGTTTCTATGTTTACGTATAAAATCGAGTAAATCGCATCAGACAGTCAACACGTCCAGAACAGTGGTGTAACGTTGCTACTAAACAAAATCCTGCAGACTTGGCCTCTAGATCCATTGCAGCACATGAGCTTCACGATAGTATGTGGTGTACAGGCCCGGGGTTTCTGTCCCGCCAAGAACTGCTTGAGATGAACAACTATGACCTTGTGCAACCTGTAGCAGATTCTGAAATTCGACTTGCCGTCACTACCATGCTCACAAAAACATCAAATCTTGTTTTAGGTGCTCATCGCTTTGAACGTTTTTCAAATTGGAGAGGCTTGACTATTCGGTCCCCAGATTATAAACACGGCCAATGAAATTTGTGTTTATCGGTCTTCGAATTGTAGGTACTGTGTCGTTATTTAGAGTTATTTGAACTTAAAATGGGTCAATCAGCCGTTTCTATCACAGATTCAAACAAATCTGAATTCAAATTGAATCTGAATGCAGCTAAATAAATTCCAGTTGATTAAAATCGACCGGTTCACAAAAGAACATAATGCGAAAGGGATGAAAGTTTTTCGCTCTGTGAACAGAATACTGTCAGAAAACGAAGACAACATAACTAGCCTATACTACTTTCTTTAGTCTCTGCGTTTTTTGTCCATGTGAATCACTCTACTTCTACGAAATTTGCTGGAAATTATCCCAAACGCAATCATAGATAATAGGTTATATTATTTCTACTAATTATTTCTTTGGCGGGTGTGGGGGGCGGGGTGGGAGGGGGAGATGAAAACATTTGATAACCCTTTTTGTGGAGAATCTCTCCCATGTTAATAATGCTTGACTATTCGGTCCACTGATTATATACACGGCCAATGAAATGTGTTTTTATCGGTCTTCGAATTGTAGGTACCGTATCGTTATTTGGAATTATACTTGAACTTAAAATGGGCCAATCAGCCTTTTTCTATTACAGATTCAAACAAGCACCGTTCTGATCTCATTATTTGTATTATTTGGGACTTTTTCTTGTAATATGTTTCGTAGCCTAGGCTACTGAAAGGGAGACTTGAGAGATTGAATCTGAATACATGAAGAGCACAGATATTTATTTTATTAGGTTTTGCTGTTTCAAGTTACCAATTTTGTTTGAAGACAGTACATACTTTTTCTGATCAATCAATAAAAGTTGAACGTCACAGAACATAGTTCGTTTCAGTTCACTCTGCTAAAAACATGTAAAAACCAATCTTCGGGGTTAAATAAATTCCAGATGATTAAAATCGACCGGTCCACAAAAGAACAGAATGAGAAAAGGGATATAAGTATGAAATACTGTCAGAAAATGAAAGAAACATAAATATCCTGTACTACTTTTTTGATTCGCTGCGTTGTTTGTCAATGTGAAATAAATTGTTCTACTTCTACGAAATTTGCCGGTAATTCTCCCAAACGCGATCATAGATAATAGGTTATATTATTCTATTATTCATTTCTTTTGGGAATGGGGGGGGTGAAAACATTTGATATCCCTGTTTGTACAGAACCTCTCATTTCTTAAGAATGCTTGACTATTCGGTCCCCTGATTATATACACGGCTAATGAAATGTGTGTTTATCGGTCTTCGAATTGTAGGTACCTTATCGTCATTTGGAGTTACTTCAACTTAAAATGGGTTATTTACCCGGTCTTATTTCAATTTCAAACATGCACCGATTTAAAACTCATAATGCTCCCTAGCTTACTAAAATAAAGGACTGAGATATTCTGACAACGGCTTAAATTGTTCTTTAAGTTTAAGACATATGTTGAAAAACTAGCAAACCTGTCGAAAATAATATATAGTAGTTTTGTTAGGTTAGTTTTGTTAGTTGTTTCAAAATAGTTTAGGAAAGCAATCCTTCACTTAAGTCTTTTCTTCACGTATTTCTATTCTAATGATGCTATGCTTCATAAAAAACTATTCCAAAGATACGTTGAAATTGACTTAATGTTAGAAAGGTCACCTGTCTTGATTGTCTACATATTCCTATTAATTTATATAATATACCATTATTCATAGGCATTAACTCTCTATATCCAAGCATAAGGAAAATCCTTTTCCATGTTAAAAAGTCCTACGGTAACATTCTTTTTAAATGTAGATACATTCTGTAGCTTTTGGAAATATAGTGGGAAAATACCCAAACCATTTAACATGGTTACATGCAAATCAAAAATATTTGTTGGAAGAAAAATCACCGTCTTTGTATCATGCAAAATTCGTCTGTAACTTGCTCGTCAATGCCCTTATTTAATTAATGCTGTTTGTATATATCCATTCTATGTTAGTAGGTGGCACATCGGTTTTTCAAATAACTTTCACTTGTCTCAAAGTCTGATTTGGAAGTTGTTCGGATACTGATGCCTAATTTAGTTGTCATAATCTTCTCTATATAATTAATGATCATGCATGGCTGGTCCTGTTTTAACACAATATGTTAGTTCTGAAGTATTTCTATGGTCCCCATATTGTAGGCAATATACTTTCATACCTGTGTTATGGAAGAGGTGTGTTTTAATTTCAGGACCGAGGGCAGCATTCATTAAAGTTGCATGTCAATTTTACCATGCTGAAAAAAGACACATATGCATACTATAGGCAAAGACAGGACCATCTTCAAACTTTGAGAGAAGAAAGAGGGCAGCATGATTATGGCTATAAGCCAAAGAAAATCCCAGGACCGGGTTTTCGGTCCTGTCTTTTCAAAATGTCCTGCCCTTTAAGGTGTGTTTCCCAGCACCGGTCCTGACATTCTGGGTGAGGTGCATTCATACATACATACATACATACATACATACATACATACATACATACATACATACATACATACATACATACATACATACATACATACATACATACATACATACATACATACATACATACATACATACATACATACATACATACATACATACATACATACATACATACATACATACATACATACATACATACATACATACATACATACATACATACATACATACATACATACATACATACATACATACATACATACATACATACATACATACATACATACATACATACATACATACATACATACATACATACATACATACATACATACATACATACATACATACATACATACATACATACATACATACATACATACATACATACATACATACATACATACATACATACATACATACATACATACATACATACATACATACATACATACATACATACATACATACATACATACATACATACATACATACATACATACATACATACATACATACATACATACATACATACATACATACATACATACATACATACATACATACATACAAACATACACACACACATACATACACACACACATACATACATACATACATACATACATACACACATACATACACGCATACATACATACATACATACATACATACATACATACATACATACATACATACATACATACACACATACATACCTACATACATACACGCATACACACCCACACACACACCCACATCCACACACTCTCCGCCTGCATGAATGCATAGGTTACGATTATCATCCGATAAACCAAAAATGGGAAAAGAGCGAGAGAAAAAAACTTAAGTGATATACCTAATATATTAGTTCAGTAATGCTAGAAAAAAGTCATACATTGTAAAATAAGTATCATACATCGGATCGATCATCTGTTTGGGAGAATGGGATTTCATTTTCAGAACCATTTCAAAAGTTTGAGAGGATTAGTAAAGGCTATTTACAATAATATCACTACATAACACTAATAACAGCAACATTTTAGCCTACGCCTGGCGGGAAAAAATATGGTTATTCGAAATGAGTATTCACTTTTTAAATACAGATCACCAAATAGAGCCGTATACATTGTACGCGAATCAGAAATCACAAGTAGATGTTTCCGCATGAATGCAAGATTAATCGATATATGTTTACAAACAATGTTAACAATGACCATTAACACACATATATAATAATACATTTTTCATTTGGTCGAAAATGTGAAACCACATCCTACAAATGTATTCCCATGTCATGTGTCCCCCTTACCATGTTCTTTACATTGTGACGAATAGTTAATCCGCTGTTATTTCAACTCATCTATACAACTCTATCTATATACTGTATCATTGGTGGATAATAACGCTGGAGCGTACACGTCTCAATGACACTGAAATGAAAGGTCTAACACATTCGAGGTGGAAGGGATAGGGGTAGGTGGGGGACAACTTACTTAAATGCTGCTTGTGATTGGCTTGCAAGGGCGGTAAAGACGTGCCACCAAGCAAAGAACTGAAACAGTCCTGACTTCGAATTGCCCTGTAAGAAAAGATAGAGCAATATACATTTAAAAAAGTCAGAGTAAATATTTACTGTTGTGTATACTGTATTTTGTAACTTGTACGCCATAATTGGTTGGTGAAATGTCGTTAAAGGATTTCTTTTTCATTAAAGGGAAGTACTCCTACCATTCATAGGTGCCATTTGTAATAAAAACGTTTGTTATGCAGAACTTGGCTCTCGCCAAATGTTAAGAGCAAATTAATGTTTTGTGAAGATATCGTTGCTTTAATTTAAACAATGTCACTTCATGATGTCGAACTTACCGAATCACACTGTATTTGTATTCTTAATTTGATTTTGACTAACGTCGTTTTAATAAACCTGAATTGTAAACATAGGACTTGTTATTCTAAACTTACCTAAGCTGCTCACAGAAGTTATTATCAATGAGCCATAGAGTAAAGGCCGCGACGTATAGAATCAACGGATAAATCAGAAGAAACTTGGAGTGTGTCATACGTCTGGGAAAAAATAAACAATTATACTGGGTTATAGGAGTACAGGAGGGGAGGGGGGGGGTGATGCGGGGCAATGGTTCAGTAGAGGATGTTTGCTTTGCTTTAAGGTCGGAGAAGGAATATTACGGGTGCACCCCCCCCCCCTCCCTTCAACCTTACACGAAGTACTCATTCGCAAAACCTTGCGTTTAGGGCTACTTAGATAGACGTTATACTCTATATATGCCCCAGAAAGCACCATTTGACTTTTGCATTTTTTTCTGCAGAGGAATGGGAGTCCCACAATAAAACCACGGCAGCACCCTAAATAAAATACTTCATTCTCATTGGGCCCTCCCATAACGACTCTAGTCACTACCTAAATCAGTCAGGGGAACTTTGGAGTTTATTTACAATTTATAACTTTGTCTACTAATCCCTTGTCTACTAATCCCCTTACATCTATCTCTTTGTTTTCACCATGCTCATTAACCTGTCTGTATTCTGTGCGTGTTTTTGTCCCTTCTGTTAGTGTTACTTGTCATTTAGCCTTTGAAGAAGATCCTGCTAGGATCGAAACGTCAGGTCAACTTACTTTTACACATTCTCCTACACAGGCGCTCTAGTGGATAAGCAGTTTGCTAACAGTTTTATTTTATTTTGATTACAATTTATAACTGTAATCTAAATAAGCCTCAGAATGAACCATTTGACGATAAAAGAATGAATTTAATTTTGGGCGGGGGGAGCCCCAACCGGACCCCCAACAAAGGAGGTGGCTTCAATGATCCCAGTGAATCCCACACCTTTAATAATTCCCACCCCTATTTTAATCCTCCATTGAATGACCATTGGATTCGTCAGCATTATACGGAAGCAAATGCAGCGCACTTTTACATGCCAATTCGACAGGTCGAAGCACCTAACCATTATATCGTATTTCTGCATATATCAGTACGATAGGCACCACAACATAGAATGATGTACGAATATACATGTTCAGTATTGTTCTAAGAGTGTAAAGAAAAACATAAGTAATATGATTACCGTGCGCAGTAGAAGGTTCTCCCAATTATGCAGAATGTTACTTAACCAAACGCCGCCTGTAACAAGGAAGAGCAAATAAGGAAATGATCGCAACTCGGTTTACAATATTCGAATACATACTGTAGGCATACCGTACATATAAGAGATGATATTGGCATATGCACTAGGTAGCATACTATACTAATTTCATTGTATTGAGGTGGAACCTTTCACCAGATAATCGTACCCCTCCCCCACCCCACCCGTGTTAAACCGTGTGTAAATTTGTAAACGTTTCTGGAAAGGATATTCCATGAGAATTTACTGACTTAGGACATTACAAAAAAAGCCTAGTTAGGGGTGGGAGGGGGAGGGGTGGGGTCAGGAACCGTCAGACAGTGGTCAGACTATTGTTCTCCGTTTGGGGAATATCATAGGTTAAATGTTATTTGTGTGTGTAGGGGGGGGGGGGTCATAGCGCCGGTAAACAACATATGTAACAACCTTTAAAACATGCCGGTATCTCCGAAACAGTATCACCTTTTACGTAACTGTGTTCTTGGTCACAGCGCTGATAGACAATAGTTTGCTTCTAACTTGTCTAACTTATTAATAATGCTCTTCGTTTTATAGTGATTATACCCATTCCTGCTCTCTGCTATGTCAATACTGACATTGCGTTAACGACGTTAGACCTTTTAGCACAGACTAACAAAGGCGAAAGCTAGAGATTCCAACTTCAAGGATGTCCATTTTGAAATGATATTTTTTCTATATTGATTCGAAAATACATCTTTCGCTTCCGTATTTGACCCCCCAAAAAGTACATTAGCATGTATTTATTGTCAAAGACGAAAGCGAATATACGACAAACCTGATAAAATTATCTGGCACGAGATATTTTATTAATAAAATTGCCCACTCACTAATAGCCGTTTATCTGACGTAAGAGAATTAGGAGAGGTGTTGGGGGTGGGGGATTTTAACAAGTTGCAATTATTATTTAAATAATGCACGATGGCCCCAGTAAACTTGCCGGAAGTTGTCATCTCAGCCCCAACTTATCTCATTCAATAGGTTTCTGATATTTTGCCCCCCCCCCTCCCCACCTCCACCACAACCAAATTTAGACGGACACAGATGAATATCTTGAAACCGTTCAAAATTACATTTCGATGACTAAATTAAAGAAAATTTAATAAAAGCGATATCAAATCAAGAATAACATTATCATTAAAACCGGCTGTCAAGTTTGTATTAGTTACATTTATATAGGGGCAGAAGAATTGAAAATTTAAGTAAAATATCATGACAATATTAGCATTAAAGTAGTCAGAACAATTACAAGTGTCGTCAAGTAAGCTCACCTGGTGAAACGCCGGTTGTTGTAGTATCAAGTATGATATTGACACACATGCGCTATAGAGAACTATCACCACCGCGAGCGGATGGTTTGAGGATTTAGGCGGTGAATTGCATTCATAGCTGTAAAGGACAAGCACAGATGTTTTCCTCTGTCATATATATATGAAGATCAACTCAATAAGATAACGTGGATACAACTAATTTCAAAGATATTCAGAGCGAGATCATTTTAATAATTAATCTTTCACCATTGGTCTGTGGCTCAACTTTGAAATGACAGTAAACAACAGACATGAGAATGACATTCTTCTCGTTCTAGTGTAACTGTGTACATGCAAAATATCTAAACTAAGTTTGTATTGCTATATACCGGCATGGAATGAATTGATGGAGAGGTGGGGGTGGGGATTCAATGGTAACCGGGAGAGGCACCAGCAATTTAAGCAGGGGCACAATACTCGTTGTATGAATCTTGTGGAGTTTTGGTACACATGATAGTGGCTCAGGTGGAGAGGGGGAAGTAATCTGCAAGGTAGGGGACGGGGGGGGGGGGACACGATCCTCTTTGCCCCGGTCCAAGCAGCTGGTCTGATGCTAACATGTGATCATGTGTGATGAGTACGTTAATATCACAACACCAACACGATGACCGTGTGATGAGTACGTTAATATCACAACACCAACACGATGACCTTGTGAAGAGTACGTCAATATCACAACACCAACACGATGACCGTGTGATGAGTACGTTGATATCACAACAACAACAAGATGACCGTGTGATGAGTACGTCAATATCACAACAACAACACGATGACCGTGTGATGAGTACGTTGATATCACAACAACAACAAGATGACCGTGTGATGAGTACGTTGATATCACAACAACAACACGATGACCGTGTGATGAGTACGTCAATATCACAACACCAACACGATGACCGTGTGATGAGTACGTTGATATCACAACAACAACACGATGACCGTGTGTAGAGTACGTCAATATCACAACAACAACAAGATGACCGTGTGATGAGTACGTTAATATCACAACAACAACAACAACACGATGACCTTGTGAAGAGTACGTCAATATCACAACACCAACACGATGACCGTGTGATGAGTACGTCAATATCACAACAACAACAAGATGACCGTGTGATGAGTACGTCAATATCACAACAACAACAAGATGACCGTGTGATGAGTACGTCAATATCACAACAACAACACGATGACCGTGTGATGAGTACGTTGATATCACAACAACAACAAGATGACCGTGTGATGAGTACGTCAATATCACAACAACAACAAGATGACCGTGTGATGAGTACGTCAATATCACAACAACAACACGATGACCGTGTGATGAGTACGTTGATATCACAACAACAACAAGATGACCGTGTGATGAGTACGTTAATATCACAACACCAACACGATGACCGTGTGATGAGTACGTTGATATCACAACACCAATACGATGACCGTGTGTAGAGTACGTCAATATCACAACACCAATACGATGACCGTGTGATGAGTACGTTAATATCACAACAACAACACGATGACCTTGTGAAGAGTACGTTAATATCACAACACCAACACGATGACCGTGTGATGAGTACTACATTGTGAGATGTTTTTCAGGTTCCTGTCATATTACGATTTGTTTCATTGTATTTTTTTGTATTTATTTGGCCACATTAACATATATAACTGTCTAAGGATAACGTTATATTGTACAGACAAGAGAATGATCGGGACGGAGCGAGTTCGGCAAGGGGGGGGGGGGAGCTCAGGGTGGGTGAGTGACCAGTGAATTGCAGGTAGGGTGATCGGGAGAGGATAGATGATCGAGAGGGAAGGGGATTGGAAGATCATGTAGGGTGTCAGGAGGGGTAAATAGGGAGGAAAGTTGAGAACGGGGATCGAGATGGCAGGGGAAGTCTAACAGTGTTTAGATGGAATCTGTAAATACAACTAGTTCATGCTCATATACTACGTTGGCGTAACCTATTATGTTTTGTTCTTTGCTTTTAATAAGTTATGCATAACGACTAAATTGAAACTTTCCACACGGCAGGGGAGGGGGTCTTACATCCCTCGCCATACCTCTGCTTGTTGCTTCTTAGTGGTATATCGTAAAAACTGTTGTGATCAATGGTAGTTCATTCTTAATCAGTTTTATCCTTGTTGACCAACTTTTGTTTGTTGTCATTTCTATGTTGCAGCACTCTCTTTCACGAAGTTTCTCCATATTCCAATTTCCTTTGAGACTATATTGTATTCTCGATATGACTGGGCGAATCTTAAGCTTTACGTCGTTGTTTGGATTTGTAAAGATTACCGTGTCTCTGACACTAATAACTAACTGACTATGTTCTAGGGTGTAAGATATGCATGATTGTGTAGGTTACTTTTAACTTCAGTTAACATTCCCGTAAAGGAACTGAAGGACGTAGCATACACATGGTGGCATGAATTGCCGTATCAATACAAGCGTTAGTTAAACTTGAATCCTCTGAAATATATAAAATATAGGGGTCACGAAAGTTGGTTTCCCCCTTTTGTAAGTTTTTTTCCTATGCTATATTCTGCAAGTTGTAAAGTACAATATGTCATATATGTTGCTTATATAGGCTACACACGTTACATTTTGCGCTATGGAAACAGGATGTTCCACATACAAGGGCGGCGAAACCGGGGGGGCACAGGGGGCACGTGCCCCCCCCCACTTTCCTCCCTCAGGTTAAAAAAATGCCCTTTTTCTACATAAAAATTTTTAAATAAAAAAAAGTTTACAAAGCGAAACCCGAATGAAATATTTTGGGAAGTTTTAAATGTTTAATACCATAGTCGTAGGAGCCCAATTTGATTTGGGGGGCTGTAACGACTTGCCCGAAAATATTCCCAATATTCCCAAAATTTGTAGCGCGCTCCGCGCGCGCTCAACATGTAAATATGAATATCATATAGGCATGCGTCGGTTATTAGGCTACATCGCATTCCAATAACATACAACCATTTGTCGTGTTATTACCCTTCCATATTGGTTATGATGATAATAATATCAGTTTAACCATTGAAAAACACATAGCAAATTATTTTCTTTCAGTAGGTGCCCGAAAAATTCTCAGCATATTGCCCGAATTTTCAAAAAAGTTATTGGTTGGGGGCTGCAGCCCCCCCCCCCACCCCGGCTCCTACGCCTATGTTTACTACCACAAGGCTTCTAACATTCTGGTGAGTGCCATTATGCATATTCAATTTGCCACAAAAATCCTAATGCATTTCCAAAAATGCATTGCTATATTACATTGTGACTTTGTAATAAGCAGAAGCCATTTATAGCCTACTATGAATAATGAGTATAGTTTTAATATCCCATAACCTACCCCGTCCTTTCGTATTTTGACATATTTCATTTGCTTTCATGCATGTATCGATCGCGTGTGCAGGGACTTGGACTTTATAATGATTTCACCTCATTTTGTCTCGAAAGAAAACTTGTTCCGTGTTTCCCAATTTGCACATTAGATATTGCAGTGCTAGTATGCATTGTTTCCTTGAGGGGGGCAGTGGCGGAGCGTCCATACAGTCAGGGGGGCGGATTTAACTTTTTTATTGCGCTCTCATCTATCTATTGACATTTGTCACATTATTTGCAAATTAGCAAGGCCCGGAAAGGGCCATTTCCGGCGATCTAGGGAGTACCTTTACTCAAAAAATGTCTGTTCGCTCCGCGCCAACCTGTGGTGGCGCTCCGCTTAGATAGTGTCGAAAGCGCCCCTACAGACCATTCTCGCCCCCCTGACCAATACCTCTAGCTCCGCCACTGGAGGGGAGGGGGGGTCGCGTTGATGGAGTGATGTGCATACACAAATAAAATAATACAATAACAGTTGGGTACTAAATATCAGGCTGCATCAGTCCAATCGAATTTCTGCAAAGTGCCCTTCGACGTTGGTGCCCCCCAGATGAAAAGTGCTTCCGCCGCCCTTGTCCACATATGCTGACTATGTGCTTCTATTATAATGTGTGTTTGGCTATATGCAGTGCATACGCCATAATATTACGGTCACCATGGCGACCTGAACTAATGGTTTGCTATATGATACCACTTGCTTCTCTTGAACATGAAAAACGGACGACTGCTTTATATATACACTTAACCTTTCATTTTGGCTTCACAAAAGATGGCGCAATTGCTAACAAACGTTCGAAAGATTTTGAATGACACTTTCACGGTTCAACCAAGGGCGGCGGAACCGGGGGGGGGGGGCACAGGGGGCACGTGCCCCCCCCCCCCCCCCCCACACTTTTCCTCAGGTTAAAAATGTGCCCTTTTTCTACATAAAAATTTCAAAATAAAAAAAGAGTTTACAAAGCGAAACCCACGTCGAATGAAATATTTCGGGAAGTTTTAAATGTTAACTACCACAGGCGTAGAAGCCCAATTTATTGGGGGGGGGGGGGGCTGTAACGACTTGCCCGAAAAATATTACCAAAATTTAACATCTTAATGTGCATATCATATAGGCATGCGTTGGTTATTACATCACTTTCACGGTTCAACCAAGGGCGGCGGAACCGGGGGGCACAGGGGGCACGTGCCCCCCCCCACACTTTTCCTCAGGTTAAAAATGTGCCCTTTTTCTACATAAAAATTTCAAAATAAAAAAAGAGTTTACAAAGCGAAACCCACGTCGAATGAAATATTTCGGGAAGTTTTAAATGTTAACTACCACAGGCGTAGAAGCCCAATTTATTGGGGGGGGGGGGGGGCTGTAACGACTTGCCCGAAAAATATTACCAAAATTTAACATCTTAATGTGCATATCATATAGGCATGCGTTGGTTATTACATCGCATGCCAATAACATACAATCATTTGCCGTGTTATAACCCTTCCAAATTGGTTATAATTATTGGGAAAGTCGTTACAATAATAATGATCATAATAATATCACTTTAACCATTGAAAAAAACATAGAAAATTATTTTTCTTTCAGTATTTTGACATATTTCATTTGCTTTCATGCATGTATCGATCGCGTGTGTAGGGACTTGGACTTTATAATGATTTCACCTCATTTTGTCTTTTCCTTGTTTCCCAATTTGCACATTAGATATTTTAGTGCTAGTATGCATTGTTTCCTTGAGGGGTGGGGGGGTAGCGATGATGGAGTGATGTGTATACGCAAATAAGATAATACAATAACAGTTATAAAGGGTACTAAATATCAGGCTGCATCAGTCCAATCGAATTTCTGCAAAGTGCCCTTCGACGTGGTGCCCCCCCCCCCCAGATTAAAAGTGCTTCCGCCGCCCTTGGGTTCAACAATATAATATTACCATGTGTGGACTGAAAGTCATGTTCTTTCGTATCACCGAGAGAATACCGTACATGATGTGTTTATGTTCATCCGAGTTATAATAGCAGGGAACGCCCTAAGTACAAGATGGAACAGTTAAATATGTTGTCATTTTATTGAGAAATTTAGAACAACAATAACCAATAGACCTTATACAGGTCCTCTTTGGTATGTATAGTAAAATCTTACCTGGGTCTTTATTTTCAGGGTCATGTGAAGGCAGAAAGAAGCGACGCCGACAACTGCAAAAAGAAAGGTAGATTTGTAAGAAAAGGGTAAACAGAAACAAAGTAGGACCTGAATTAAAAAAAAAAAAAGTTTATGACAGAACAGAATATTAATATATATGTGAATATATACGTGAGAGGTCAGGTCAGGAAAGGTCTCAGGAGAGATCTCCCTGCCACTGGTAACATGTAGCCCAGTGCCACCTGTCACATGGTCGAGCCCTCGGCGACTAATCCGAGGTCCCCACTCTTAGAGTGAGAGGAGAGAGAGGGGGGGGCTGGACCTCCTGTCAGAATCAAGATCAAAATCTGATTTAAGGGCTCCTTTAGATCGGACTGGAGTCCAAGGAGTCCATTCAGCCTCTACCAATTCACCTTGCCAGTGCGGTAGAGTAGGCAAATCCCTTCATCAATTATGGAAACAAGTAAAAAAGGAGGCCGTAACGCCCATGGCCATAATGGGCCCAGCTCAACTAGGAGAGCTCGGAAACCGGGGAATGGTGATTCTTCTGGCACAACGCCAACAGATGACGAGTTGGATTTAAATCCACATGGAAGATTCAGATCTGATGGAAGTATCAACACTAACCAAACCAACCTATTCATTTGCACATACAATGTGAGAACACTGAGAACGGAAGATGACCTTGAAGCATTACTAGATGAAATTGTTAACATCAAATGGCACATTATCGGTCTTGCAGAAACAAGACGCCCAGGGAATCTTATCAAGACACCACAAGGGGGACATACACTATTCACAACATCAGCAACGAGCAGAAGTTGTAATGGAGTTGGTTTTCTGGTACATAAAGACATTGCACAAAACATATCGGAGTATAAGGAAATCTCAGACAGAATAGCCACACTAAAACTTCAAATCAATAAGAAGCACACCTTAAGAGTGATACAGGTCTACGCACCAACATCAAGCCATGATGAAATTGAGGTTGAAGACTTCTACAACGATTTGGACCAAATCATGTCAACAGATACCTCATCTTTTACAATACTAATGGGAGACTTCAATGCTAAGGTGGGCTTAAGAAGAAGCACAGATGAGAAGGGGATTGGAGCTTATGGAATAGGAGACAGAAATGAGAGAGGTGACAGATTGATGGAGTTTGTAGCAAGTAGAGATTTGGTAATAGGTAACACACTCTTCAAAAAGCCGATTAACAACTACTGGACATGGGAGAGTCCAAATGGCAGAACCCATAACCTTATTGATTTCATATTGTGTGACCACAGAAGACTATTGATGGATGTAGGAACTATACCTAAAGTGGACACAGGCAGCGACCATAGCTTTGTCAGAGCTAAAGTGAGGATCAATAAGAAGTTGGAAAGGATGCGTATGATCAAGAAAGGAAAGTCAAGATCCATAGACATAGAGTTGCTATCAAACAAGCAAGAACAATTCCAGCTTGAGCTCAATAACAAATTTGCTCCACTAAAAGACTTAGTTGAAGATCAGCCACTTAACCAAATATATGAACAAGTATCTACAATATTATTGGAGGAAGCCGAAAAACTGGCAAAGAGACCAAAAACGGCAATCACAACAACAGACAAACAAAAGGAGGAGATCTGGAAATTGAATGAGAAAAGGAAAGAGCTAAGACCCTTCCGACAGCAGACAGTACATAATCAGATTGAATACACAGAGCTAAACAAAACAATCCGTAAGAAAAGACGTGAGCGGAAGAGGAAGATTCGAACTAAGTTAGTACGAGAGACATTGGAGAATAATAAGGGACCCAAAATTATCAACAGAAAACTAGAGGGAGGCAGAAAGCTGCTATCATCAATGAAAGATAAGGATGGGACAGAGATTACTGACAAAACAAAGATAACTCAAGTCATAGAAGATTTCTACAGAGATCTATACAGCACTGACCAACCAGATTGGAGACCGCTTGAAAATTGGTCAGAGAAAGCAGAGGATGTACCACCAATTCTCAAGGCAGAAGTGAGGAATGCAATAGATCAGATGAGAAAAGGTAAAGCACCAGGTGAAGACCATTTGACGGCAGACATCCTGAGACTAGGAGGAGAAGGAACTACCGAGATCCTAACAAAACTCTTTAACAAAATCATGGAACTAGAGGAGATACCAACCCAATGGAATGAAGCAAAAGTCATCATACTTTACAAAAAAGGGGATATGAAGGACATCAAGAATTATCGACCAATCAGTTTGCTGCCTCATCTGTACAAGATCTTCACCAGAGTCATTCTAGCCAGAGTGGAGAAGGATCTTGATGATAAACAACCACGAGAGCAGGCGGGGTTTCGATCAGGCTTCCGGACATCAGACCACCTTCACACCTTAAGCCAAGTGATTGAGAAAGCTAAGGAATACCGGTTTAATCTTTGTCTGGGCTTCATAGATTATGAAAAAGCTTTTGATAGCCTCGACCACCAGTCCTTGCTTCATGCATTGGAAGACCAGATCACAGATAAGAAATACATTCGTCTGGTGAAAGCCATCTATAGAGACCCCAGTGCAAGAATTCATCTGGATGGAGACAAAACCAACATCTTCAAAATTCTGAAAGGTGTGAGGCAGGGTGATCCAATCTCTCCTAAACTCTTTACAGCAGCCTTGGAAAATGCCTTCAGGAATCTAGACTGGCAATCAAAAGGAATTGCAGTGGATGGTGAACACCTGACCCATCTGAGATTTGCTGATGACATACTTCTTCTAAGTCACCAACCACAAGAGCTGCATACAATGATGCAAGAACTAGCCAGAGAAAGCAGAAAGGCAGGACTCAATATGAATATCAAAAAGACTAAAGTAATGATAGGTGACAGAATAAGAGGACATCAGATTACAGTACAGGGGATAGAGATAGAAGAGGTGGACAGTTACATCTACTTGGGCAAAAGGATCTCCCTCAACAATGAAACACCAGGAGAGGTAAACAGAAGAATCCAACTAGCATGGGTCAAATTTGGTAAACTAAGCTTCATTTTCCGTGACCAGGACCTTCCAACATCACTGAAGAAACAAGTTTTCAACCAGTGCATAATTCCTGTACTATCATATGGTGCGGAGACCTGGACAACAACAAAAAAACTGGAAAAGAAGTTGAGAGTGACAGAGAGGGCGATGGAAAGAATCATGATTGGAGTCACAAGGAGAGACAGAGTAACCAACCAAAACTTGAGAGAGAAAACCAATGTCCAAGACATCATAAAGGAAATCAAAGTCAAGAAATGGCGATGGGCCGGCCATTTGGCCAGGCAACATGATAACAGATGGACAAAGAAAATTACCATCTGGACCCCAAGAACTTGTGTCAGAAGGAGAGGCAGGCAGAGTAGAAGATGGACAGATGAACTCAGAGAATTTACAGGTGTTCTATGGCAAAGGAGAGCACAGGACAGATGGAAATGGAAAATCGATGAAGAGGCCTTCCTCCTGCAGTGGAGTGAAATAGGCTAGAAAGACGTGAATATATATTTGAATATATGAATATATATATTATGATGTGCGTGTGTATGTGCGTGTATGAGTGTATGTATATATATATATATATATATATATATATATATATACATATATATATTTATATATATATATATATATATATATATATATATATATATATATATATATATATATATATATATACATATATATATATATATATATATATATACATACATACACACATACACGCACCCACACACACACACACGCACACACGCCTGCAAGACTACGAAGGTTAAGTAAAAGGGAAAGTTGACAAAACAACTTTGGGCAAAATTAGGAACATGGAACATTCACTTTCGATACAGTTTTTCTTTCATACGGAAGATTAAAAGTACCATCAACATAAGAAAATCTTTGCCCCATAAGTTGACATTTTTCAGTAAATTGTTTAGATAACAAGATAATATCTTATCAATAAACCGATAAATGTTGGATTGCTCAGTTGCATCAACTGACCAATTGAACATTTTCTGCAAAATGTTTAATTGACAACTTATCAGAAGTTGAGACAAAGTTTTCTTATTTGATGGCACTTTTAAGCTTATGTATTTCCAGAATATTAGCATAAACATATGAAACCAGGAAGTGATAGTCTATTTCCTTCTATAAGAACTTCTATCACAACGATTCTGCCACATTGGAAGTCAGTTAGGACGAAACTGTCGAGAAGGCTGCCGTCAGATGATACCCTCTGTGTAAGTGTTTCAATGATTGTATTTTATTCATATATTTTTGTTAACGTCTCGGGAACGACATGCTGTAAGTTACCGTATACATCTACTATGATATGTACTTGCTCTACTTCTATGTATTGAACACGTTTGCTTCAGGAAGTGAACAACTGAATCATATTTTTAGATTAATTGTACAAGTTACGGTACTAGATTTTGGGTAACAATTAGCATTCAGGTCGGAGTGTATAACATTTTATCTGTGGATGGCAATGTTGCATCGAATGACACAGGTCTAGTACAGTTCGCAAATGCGTCATGTTCCCCGACGACTCGGTCGAGTTCGAGACCAGCCACAGTTACCGTAGTTTCATAACACAATTGTACATTTTTTCAACACACACACGCGTTATGATAGACTATATATAGTATATAAGTAAGTAAGTATAACTTTATTATATCCCAGATGGAAATTGCATGCTCTCATAATTGTACATATTTGGAAGAGTAAGAAAACAACATCTAAAAGGGTAAATTTACAAGTAGAATAAAGGAAAGTTCAGAAATAAAAAGTTAACAAGTAAGATAGTTAATTGTCAAACATGAATATGCACAGCCCCAAGCCAAAACAGATATATAGAATGTGGAATAAAAGATGACTTGTGTCTGTATTTATATATATTAGTGAGAGAGGAAAAAATGGAAACGTCAAAAATGGAGTTGTCGGTGTAAGGGGTTGGGTGAGGCGCACGCCCCTTCCGAAATCCTCGATCCGTCACTGGCTACCCTGTGCATATTATAGGGATCAGCGCTGTAATTATGTCACTGTTCCTCTATCTCTTCCCGGTGTCTTGGCGTTTTCTTCTCCTACCTCCTTTTCTCTCTTTCTTCTTTCTTTTCCCTTCCTTCCTCTCATTCCTTCTCTTATTTTCCCCTCTATTTTTTCCAGGCGCGTATCCAGTGGGGGTGTTGGGGCGTTGCTTTCTTCTCTTTTTTCCCCTCAATATCCCATTAATGACCATTTTTTCACCATTTCCCGAACAGTGCGAATTAGCGTTATAAATAAATATATATATATACATGTATATATATATATATATATATATATTTATATCTATATATATATCTATATATATATCTATATATATATCTATATATATTTATATCTATATATATATATATTTATATATCTATATATATATCTATATATATTTATATTTATATCTATATATATATATATTTATATTTATATCTATATATATATATATTTATATATATATATCTATATATATATATATATATCTATATATATGTATATATATAGATAGATAGATAGATAGATAGATAGATAGATAGATAGATAGATAGATAGATAGATAGATAGATAGATAGATAGATAGATAGATAGATAGATAGATAGATAGATAGATAGATAGATAGATAGATAGATAGATAGATAGATAGATAGATAGATAGATAGATAGATAGATAGATAGATAGATAGATAGATAGATAGATAGATAGATAGATAGATAGATAGATAGATAGATAGATAGATAGATAGATAGATAGATAGATAGATAGATAGATAGATAGATAGATAGATAGATAGATAGATAGATAGATAGATAGATAGATAGATAGATAGATAGATAGATAGATAGATAGATAGATAGATAGATAGATAGATAGATAGATAGATAGATAGATAGATAGATAGATAGATAGATAGATAGATAGATAGATAGATAGATAGATAGATAGATAGATAGATAGATAGATAGATAGATAGATAGATAGATAGATAGATAGATAGATAGATAGATAGATAGATAGATAGATAGATAGATAGATAGATAGATAGATAGATAGATAGATAGATAGATAGATAGATAGATAGATAGATAGATAGATAGATAGATAGATAGATAGATAGATAGATAGATAGATAGATAGATAGATAGATAGATAGATAGATAGATAGATAGATAGATAGATAGATAGATAGATAGATAGATAGATAGATAGATAGATAGATAGATAGATAGATAGATAGATAGATAGATAGATAGATAGATAGATAGATAGATAGATAGATAGATAGATAGATAGATAGATAGATAGATAGATAGATAGATAGATAGATAGATAGATAGATAGATAGATAGATAGATAGATAGATAGATAGATAGATAGATAGATAGATAGATAGATAGATAGATAGATAGATAGATAGATAGATAGATAGATAGATAGATAGATAGATAGATGTATATATATATATATATATATATATATATATTTATATATATATGTGTGTGTGTGTGTGTGTATTAGATATATATATTAGAACCCGGTCCTACCGCTTTATATGCGGACAGTTGTATGTCCAGAGGTTTGAAACCGGTAAGGAAGGTCGTATCTACATATATATTTTGCCTCCACGCTGTGTACAAAACCTGACAGTAAAAGTAAATAAAGACAAACATCAACTATTTTAGTGTAAGAGCACTTGTTTGCAGGATTCATGTATATCCCTCACACACAAGGCTCTACAACCCATCCAGGCAGTTTGCATTCCAGACAGACGGAATAGTCTATTATTTACTAGGTGTTGCTTTAACATGAAGAACTGTCTGAAAACTACGAATGCATATATATGATATTTCTTAGGTAAGCCACAGGGAGGGATTATAGCAGGATCGTAAACTTTTACCTATTGACCTTTCACTTTGCACCTATTGCGAACCTACTCATAGTTGAGATGTTGTGAGTCTTTATCAAACAGTAGGTTAGTCCAAGTTTTAATGCTTTTGGTTCTTTCACTCATGTTCTACAGGATTACAACTTCCTTCAATTGTCCATGATGCAGGTCTGGAAACATCTATGGATAATCGTCACTATGTGCATTCTACACGGTAGGACAAAAAGTCAAGTTCTTTGTTTTTGAATAGTAACAGTTTATGTAACCTGGAACTAATAGAGTTCAATAGGTTTCACCTTCACAATAAGTCTTTGGGATATACGTCTTATATGCCTTAAATCTTGGTGTTTGAGAAAACCATGACTTTTGTTTCGTAATTATTTCGGTTGAGACACGTATGTATTATTGCAATGTTAGTTTTTACATTTTATCGGTTAAATGAAGAAAAAATAATTATCCGTCAACGTTTGCTTCAAATCGAATTTTGTAAGCCACAATGCAATAGTTTATACAATTATTAGATTGGTCGTTTACATTTCAGTAAAGGTTTAGTTTGGACCGGTGCAAGACATGACTGGTTATTAATTACTTAAGAAGTTTGTGAATGCATACCTCTTTCAGTTGCTCTGTTTTATTACATGTTGAAATGTAGGTTTACTAAGGAAGGGACAAAATATCGTTGTTTATACAGAGAATATCGATTGCTATTTCTAAATAAAAATAAAACAAGACTGTTAGTAAACTGCTTATCCACTAAAGAGCCCGTGTAAGAGAATGTCTTCTTCATATTCTAAATGACTTGTCATTTACCCTCTGAAGAAGATCCTGCTAGGATCGAAGCGTCAGGCCAACTTACTATTACACATGCTATTTCTATCAAAAATAATCTATTTTGATGCGAAATACTATACTCTATTTTATTTCCCAACACAACCGTTTTAGGTACTAAAAGTGTTTTGACAGACTGTACAAGTCACCAAAATGCACGAATTGGCAGTAGTTGGAAAATTGACTGCAGGCTACAAGATTGGAGCGAAGTTAGATATTACCACGATAACCCAGTCGAAGGAAATTTACTAATTATGTCTAATCAAGGTAAGCCTTCAATGTGTACGAGTGGGTTATTCCCACGAGTATCCCATTAATACACAATTATATAGTAAATATACATTATTCGATACATTTTTACTTTTCAATTCAGCTTTCTTTCTTTTTGTATGATTGCTTTATGATGATAGTGATAGTTTATGATGCCTAATAGGAGTTCATTAAATCTTTAAAAGTGTTTAACTTTACTTTTTATTATTTTTCAAGGAATAATTTATATCCCTTTGTATTAATGTGTAGATAAAGGTAGAGGTAAAGGTAGAGGTAAAGGTAAATGGAAAGGCGTGGGTTGACACAAGTGAGAACAATCAAGAGACAAAATGAGTCAATTTATAAATTGAAATATATAAAACTAGGCAGGCAGTTTAAAAAAAATTAAATTAAAATAAGGTTAAAAATGAATAACGTGATGTACATAGTTTGCTGTACACACAATATATCACAGGTCATGTACAACGAGATCAATTGATCAACTCGTGTCGTACAATACGCTTACTCTTCAAAGGAAGGAAACGGCTGTTAACATATAGTGATAAGCCACATAAGAACATCCGTGCAAAGGAAGTAATAATCCAAATATAAACTATCAGTAGCATCCCCCGTCCATATCCATATAATAGGTTTGTTCAGATATATTAGTAATAAAGTTTGTGATTGCCAATATACATGTTTTTGAAGGTCATATAAAGTAGAATCTTTACATCCGTTATATGAACTTGATATGACTTTTATATGGATTCCCGTCATATCTTCCACATCAAACTTGAGATAATTCGAATATGGGCCAGATATTAAATCCAACATATAAAAATATTAAAACATTTTTGGCCATACGTAATATAAAGTTTTATAAAAAGTTTAGTCCATATAAAGTTTCATAAAGTAAGCAAAGTAGAACCCTTATATACAGGGGCGTCAATCCGATTTGAAACGTGGGGGGGGGGGGACCGTAATCGATTTGAATAACCGGCCGTAAGTACTATCTAAGCGGAGCGCCACCATCGGTTGGCGCGCAACGTACCAAGAAAATTTCAGATTTCAATACCTGCCAGATCGCTGGAGATGGCACTTGCCAGGCTGGATAGCAGCCATCTAGTTGCGTGATTTCGGGAGAAAATTGCAAATTCGTCACTCATTAAATCTGCAATAAAGTTCATGCGACCTTCATTTTTGGTGGATTATTTCTTTTATTAGTGACTCAAATTGACATGAACATTAGAAGCCAGTGAAAGTTGGCAAATGATGCGGTGAACTGGAAATCCAGCCCCATTTTGCCCTATGTTTCAGGATAGAATACCCCTCATGTGTTCGAACCCATGACAACTAACATCTGTGAATAAATTTACTTCGAAATGAGCACATTATATTGCACCAAGTCGGTCAAGGAATGACCCCAGGGCCTCAGATATAGGCCAATAGCAGGGGTGGGCAACCTTTTTGAATGAATGGGTCAAATTTTAGGAGTGAACGATTGACAGAGCCGCACCTAACCAACGACCTGCTGTTGATTTCAAACCTTTGATTCCGAGGACTTTCAAGCAATAGGTGTGTGTACTAATCTGTATTCACAAAAACATGTCAAGTCCAGTACAGTCCAGTTGATAATTAATGGTGATAATATGTAAACAGGCTCCATTTCCTGTTTATAGTCAGTAAGCTGCTGGCTTCACATTTTATCCTTTTACTTAAAATATCCCATCAGAACAGAAGTTCATTGTCTCTTCTGCAGTTTTTGTACATAAATTTAGTGTCCATTAGCATGTGGGTTGCCTCTTTACTACAGGACTCCCTTGTTCTTAGAAAAGTTGGCACCAGCATTGCTGTGGTCAGAGTTTTTCTGGTAGCAACTCCAATCAGGAGATCTTTTAAGGATGGTTTAGAGAAAGTTACTTTACTGATTGGGTACTGTATCCTTACTCCAATTTGGCCCCTCCCTTTACTTAGACAAAGAAAATGCTGGGTATGCCATGTGGCTCCAGAGCACCTTAACCCCCAAGCCATGAGGACATAGGATTTAGTATTGTAGGAGAATTAGATACAAAGTTAAAGTTTTTATATCATATACCTGAATCTGTTCTGCGGAATGAATTTCAATTATATACACTCAAGAAGCCTACTGTAACTGTAAAATACAAATTAATTGCTAATCTCGACGTTTCCTGATACTGGTCACCATTGGAATCTCCCAGAAGCCTAGCTCTCGGCTATTACAGGAACTGTACTATTCACTTTCCATTGCCATCTCATGGAAGGATCTTTAACCATTCTTTCTGGAGAACACTAACTTTACTTTGCTTTTATTTACGGCCCGCCATTGATGTCCCTTTGGAACTTTGTTTAATATACCGTGCCTGGATTCTATTCTATCTCCCCTGGATTCAACTCTACAGTATCTCGCCTGGATTCAACTCTACCTTGACAGCCTGCAGAACAATCTATTTCCCTTCGGTCGACCCAATGGACTTTAATTCATATTACATTCTGTGCATTTATATTGTCTAAGGATTTGTTTGTGTGTGTATGTGTGTGTGAGTGCAAAGTGGCCACCGGTGAGCAACCAAACTGTAAGTTAAACCATTCCTTTATTTTCTATTAAACTGGACCCCGCATTTCAATACTCTCCTACCCAAGTAAGAATAACTTTTTCCAATATTCATATTCATATTTCATATATTGGACTCTTCAGTTACATATATGAGTCTCACTGTTATATCTATTGTTTCAATACAATTCTCTCTATAGTATATATACTTAGGCAGCTACACACTGTTTCTTTGTCATTTTTGAAGTGTTCATCTGTCTTCCTACTGATGAGACACTAGTGATTAAACCTCCAGTCAACCCAAAGGGAGTAACATCCCTTACATATTTTTGGTAGTACGAGTGGGGTTCTTCGAGGTTTTGAGGGTGAATCTAAGTTCAGAATCCTTCTCAGTTCTGCAGTGTGTGGCTGACTAAGTGGTGTATTTGACCTTATAGAATCCAGGGTCAACTAAGTTATTCAAGTTGGTTTCACTGGCAGTATTTTTATTGCTATTCTCTCAGTAATTTCTTGGAATTTCAGTCTCAGTATATCTTGTGGTATTTCAGGTGTATCATTGACAGGCAGACATTTTAAAGTGTGTATTCATTGTTAGAAGTGTCATTAGAATTACAGTACTTCTCTTCATTACTGCATTATTGTATTAAGCCTGATAGATCTGACAGTTCCAAGTTGTACTCCAACCATGTCTCTCCCAAGTAATAATGTGTCTCCTCAACCAGACTCTGCCCAATCAGGTGGCTCTCCATTTCCCCCTATTGCTTATGCATACATCCCCATAGATCATAGAATACCGATATTTGTAGGCACTCCCACCAGTGCTAACGACCCTACAATTAGTGACTGGGCATCAAGTTTACGAGCAGCACTAAAGGCTTGGAAGACCCCATTAGATCAACAAGTAGAGCTAACTTTAAGATATTTGGGTGGGGTAGCCAAGAGAGAGGTTCTGGTGTTGGAACCATGCCAAAGGTCGTCAGTAGATGAGATCATTGCCTACTTGAAAAATATCTATGGGGACAAAACACCACGAGTCACCCTCATGGGACAGTTCTATGCCAGGCAGCAGCGGCATGGAGAAAAAATTAGACAGTATGCCCTACACCTCCAGGAATTACTACAAAGGGTAGAAACAAATTACCCTGGAACGCTGCTTGGCAAGGATAAGGTCTTAAGAGATAGATTTGTGGAGGGCTTGGTGAGCCACGCTCTGAAGACAGACCTGAGGAAGGAATTAAGGAAGAAAGCAGGGTTGACGTTCTCCGAAATCCGGGATGAGGCCCTCGAATTAGAAGGGGAAATGGGGGCAGAGATGAATGCCACAAATGCAGACGTAATAAGGGCTACCAATCAACAGGTCCAAGGACAGCCGTCCGAGCTGCAAAAATGGCAGCAGACAATGGAGGCTGCCTTCCTAACCATGCAAAAACAGATGAGCGAGCTGCAAGCTACCCTCACCCAGCCTCGCTCATGGCAAAACAGGGGTACGACATATGGCCCACGCCCCACCGACCGCTTCACTAATGATGGGAAGCCCATATGCAGAATCTGCCACTTTCCAGGGCATATTGGTCGCAACTGCAGGCAAGGAAGGACAGAAACAGGGAGAGTTCCTCGAGCCCCTGCCAGTGGGCAACATCAAGGTACTGGGTCCCCAAACTAGTCTGGTCCACTGTTGGGAGTCAAACAGTGGATAAGGACCGTATAGACCCAGGCTCAAACCAAAGACTACAAACAGAACAGTCCAGAATAGTAGGTGACTACATGCTCCTTGATATAGCCATTGAAGGTATCCCTGCCACTTCATTAATCGACACTGGCTCGCAAGTCACCACTCTCTCAGAGAAATTTTTCAAACAACATCTGATGGACCAAGGAGTAACTGTGGGCCCCATAACCTGGCTAAAGCTAACTGCAGCTAATGGATTAGATGTACCCTTCTCTGGTTGTGTGGAGGTGAATCTGAATATTTCTGGCATTACCATCCACACCGTAGCACTCTTGGTCCCCAGGGAACCTCTCCCAGGTGTTCCATGTCTCCTGGGAATGAATACCATTCGGCAATGTAATAGAGAGCTGTTTCAAAGCCAAGATCCTGCTTTCCGACAACAGTTTGTTGAGAACCCCCAACATGCAGTGCTGCTTCAAGTAATAAAACAAGTGAGGGAGGATGTCGATCGAGATCCAGAGGGCAGAGTAGGGAAGGTTGTTGTACCTAGGGGTAGGAGTGTAGTAGTAAAGGCCCGCAGTGAGACTCTAGTGGAGGGATTTTGTATATTAGAAGAAGAAATTACCTGCGACCGAATACTGTTAGAGTCACCTCCAGATCAGCATAACCACTTACCGAAAGGCCTGTGGGTAGCTAAATCTCTGAGTCGTATAGATAACCATACGACCCAGGTCAGGATTATGAATACGGGGACTGAAGATATCTACTTGCGGAAGGGCACCCCGTTGGGATTTCTGTACAAGGTGAATCTGCTGCCGTCCGGGCCCACTCTAGACCTACAACAGACGGGACCAAACACTCTCCAGGTGGGAGTTATGGAACAGCAGGCTACCCTGTCAGAAGATATCCCCCCTGAAAGTGACTTTTTGTCTAAAGTGCATGTTGAAGCAGAAAACCTTACTTCAGACCAGCAGAACAAACTACAGCAGTTTCTGTACAAACACCAGGATGTGTTTTCTAAACATGACAACGACTACGGTTGTACCACTACTGTCACCCATACTATTCCCACAGGAGATGAAGCCCCCTCCCGAGAAAGACACAGAATGATCCCCCCAAAATTATACCAAGAGGTAAAATCACAGCTACAAGCCATGCTGGAGAACGGTGTAGTTCGTGAGAGCTACAGCCCATGGGCAGCACCAATAGTCCTTGTGAAAAAGAAAGATGGATCTCTTCGTTTCTGTGTAGACTATCGCCGCCTCAACGACAAAACTCGAAAAGATGCCTATCCCCTCCCAAGAATTGAGGAATCCCTGAACGCTCTGGGTAAGGCCAAATTATTTTCGACACTTGACCTGGCTAGTGGTTACTGGCAAGTTGCAATGAATCCTGATGACAGATCCAAGACGGCCTTCACCACGCCCATGGGGTTGTACGAATTTAACCGCATGCCCTTCGGGTTGTGCAATGCACCGGCAACATTCCAGAGGTTAATGGAGGGTTGTCTTGGGGATCTCAATTACGAATCCGTCTTGCTGTATTTAGATGATATTATAGTATTTTCACCAGATTTCGATTCACACCTTGATCGACTGGGGGTTGTATTAAGAAGACTACATCAACATGGTTTGAAGGCCAAACCCTCCAAGTGCCATCTTTTCCAGTCTTCGGTAAATTACTTAGGGCATATTGTCTCAGCAGAGGGGATTGGAACAGACCCTGACAAATGTAAGGCAGTAAAGGAATGGCCCACCCCAACTACAGTCAAGGATGTTAGGTGCTTTCTGGGCCTAGCTGGTTTCTACCGTCGGTTTATTAAAGACTTTTCAAAGATAGCAACACCCTTGTATCAATTGACTAGGGTACCAAAGAAGGGTGCCTCAAAAGCTCCCAAACAGACATTTGAGTGGACACCATCCTGTGAAGAAGCGTTTCAAACTATCAAGGCCCATCTCCTATCGCCACCAATTCTGGCTTATGCAGACCATAACCTGCCCTTCAGATTATATACAGACGCTAGCAATATGGGATTAGGGGCAGTCTTAACCCAACTACAAGAAGGACAAGAAAGAGTTATTGCTTATGCTAGTCGTAGTCTACGGGATTCAGAGAAGAATGACCAGAATTACAGCGCCTTTAAGCTTGAGTTCTTGGCCGTAACCTGGGCTGTTACACAAAAGTTTAAAGACTACCTTCTGGGCTCAGAATTCACAATCTACACAGATCACAACCCGCTGGTATACCTATCTACTGCAAACCTGGGTGCTGTAGAGCAACGCTGGGCAGCTAGATTAGCAAACTATAGATTCACGGTAATTTACAAGCCTGGAAAACTGAACACGAATGCTGATGCATTATCCAGAATGCCGGGTCAACCAACAACACCTGCAGACGGAAATTATGACAGTGACGGTGATGTTTATCCATCCTTCCATCTGCAGCAGAATGCCACCACATTGCCTTCCTCCACTGAGCAAGGGAAGTGGGGCATGGACACTCTACCAGGCCACTCCATAGAGGAGCTGAGGGAACAACAGCATTCCGATCAAGACATCCATGAAATCATTGATTACTTAAAATTACCTGAAAGACCACCCCTGGAAGGAAAGTCCGAAACCTTGAGATTGCTACTAATGCAATGGAATGCACTTAAGATTGTGGATGGCTGTCTGTATAGGGTGATATCAAGTGGGCCCCAGCTAGAGTCCTTGAGACAATTTGTTGTACCCAAGGGCACGAGGAGAGAAATTCTTCAAAACTTGCATGACCAAGCCGGTCACTTTGGGATAGCTCGGACCCTTGCAATGATAAAACAGAGATTTTACTGGCCCAACCTAGAGCGTGATGTGAAGCAACACTGTGAGGGTTGTACCCGTTGCAGCTTGGCGAAACCACCCACCAACAATGTCAGAGCCCCACTAAAGAGTATTCGAACCTCCGCCCCCCTCGAGCTTGTTGCAGTAGATTTTCTCAAGTTGGATCGATCATCTGATGGTTATGAAAATGTCCTGGTGATAACGGACCACTTCTCAAAATTTTCCCAAGCTATACCAACCCGAGACCAAACTGCGGTCACCACTGCAAAGGCCCTATGGCAACACTTTTTCATAAGGTACGGATGTCCTGCCCGAATACTATCAGATCAGGGAGCCAACTTTGAATCCGGTCTCATCTCTGAGCTTTGTCAGTTGTATAATGTACAAAAGAGCAGAACCACGCCCTACCATCCACAAGGGAATGGTCAGTGTGAGCGGTTTAACCGTACACTCCTCAACATGATAAGGTCGTTAAGTGACGAGCAAAAGAAATATTGGCCAGCCTACCTGCCTGAACTTACATACCTGTACAACAACACACCCCATTCCTCCACTGGCTACGCTCCTTTTTATCTGATGTTTGGCCGCCATGGCAGACTGCCAATTGATTTAATAGTAAAAACAGATGACCATCAGGAGACAGAAATTTCTACAGACTGGGTACAGAACCACTGGCAAAGACTGCACCAGGCACATAGGCAAGCAGAGGCAGAGTGTCAACGAGCTGCTGACAAGCAGAAGAAATATTATGACCGTAAGGCGAGAACAATGCCCATATCCAGAGGAGAAAGAGTTCTCATTAAGAAGAGGAACAGGAGAGGTCTTCGTAAGACTGATGACTTCTGGCAAGCAGTACCCCATATAGTAGTTGACCAACCAAACCCAGATATACCAGTTTACAAAGTGAAACCAGAACATGGTGACGGTAAAGAGAAGATGCTGCATCGTAATGCCCTGAAACCCTGCATGGTTACTGTTGATTACGAAACCTGGGAAGAACCCAATGAACAGTTGGACGATCACGGAACGAGACAGGCAGCCCTTGGTGTCTACCCGGCTGATGTGACCCCAGTGATCCAGCTTCCTGTAATCCAGTCCCAACCCTCTTCATTACAAACTTACCCACCTGCAGTAGAACAAAGTATGCCAGTTTTGCCAAACAGACCTGAGAGAGAACTCGAGAACAGTGCTATTGCCCGAGAGAACACCACGTCAGAACCACCAGTTACCTCTCCCTTGTGTTCCCCTGTCCCCCGTATTGCTCCTCAAACAGAGAGATTACATTCCCCACCTATTTTAAGACGTTCTATAAGAATTAGAGGGATTCCCCCTGAAGAACCCCAGGGCATTCAAATTATTCAGTGCCCTGATTTACAGCCAGTTGTTATAACTATGTCATGGTTGGAGGCAGGCCTTGAGACTGCCAGGTCTACAGATTATTTTAAGCATTTACTAAGGTAATCATAAGTTTGAGGAATGTTTATTAGTTTCATTTTCAGTTTATCCACTGGGATAGGTGAAGTGCTAGATGGACTTGATGTCCTTTGTACAAGTCTGTTATTGTTTTTATTTTTTGCTTTGGTTGTCAATAACAAAGTAACTTAGCTATATTCTAAGTACAGACGCACAGTCTATGTATTGGCAATTAGGAAGCTTCAGACAGGAGCAAAGTATCAGTATATTTCTATTCGTATTTGTATTTTTCACCTGGATAAGATTTCGAGTTGAAATTCTTTAGATCTGCCTTAAGTGTTGTATTGCTGTTGTAAATTTAAGGTTGTTATATGTTTCTTTTCTTTGTTGTTGTATAGTGTATCTCTGTAGTGTCACAAGTTTTTAGTTGGCAGTGTAAGCCAACTCAAAGCAGGGTGGGATGTAAACAGGCTCCATTTCCTGTTTATAGTCAGTAAGCTGCTGGCTTCACATTTTATCCTTTTACTTAAAATATCCCATCAGAACAGAAGTTCATTGTCTCTTCTGCAGTTTTTGTACATAAATTTAGTGTCCATTAGCATGTGGGTTGCCTCTTTACTACAGGACTCCCTTGTTCTTAGAAAAGTTGGCACCAGCATTGCTGTGGTCAGAGTTTTTCTGGTAGCAACTCCAATCAGGAGATCTTTTAAGGATGGTTTAGAGAAAGTTACTTTACTGATTGGGTACTGTATCCTTACTCCAATTTGGCCCCTCCCTTTACTTAGACAAAGAAAATGCTGGGTATGCCATGTGGCTCCAGAGCACCTTAACCCCCCAAGCCATGAGGACATAGGATTTAGTATTGTAGGAGAATTAGATACAAAGTTAAAGTTTTTATATCATATACCTGAATCTGTTCTGCGGAATGAATTTCAATTATATACACTCAAGAAGCCTCCTGTAACTGTAAAATACAAATTAATTGCTAATCTCGACGTTTCCTGATACTGGTCACCATTGGAATCTCCCAGAAGCCTAGCTCTCGGCTATTACAGGAACTGTACTATTCACTTTCCATTGCCATCTCATGGAAGGATCTTTAACCATTCTTTCTGGAGAACACTAACTTTACTTTGCTTTTATTTACGGCCCGCCATTGATGTCCCTTTGGAACTTTGTTTAATATACCGTGCCTGGATTCTATTCTATCTCCCCTGGATTCAACTCTACAGTATCTCGCCTGGATTCAACTCTACCTTGACAGCCTGCAGAACAATCTATTTCCCTTCGGTCGACCCAATGGACTTTAATTCATATTACATTCTGTGCATTTATATTGTCTAAGGATTTGTTTGTGTGTGTATGTGTGTGTGAGTGCAAAGTGGCCACCGGTGAGCAACCAAACTGTAAGTTAAACCATTCCTTTATTTTCTATTAAACTGGACCCCGCATTTCAATACTCTCCTACCCAAGTAAGAATAACTTTTTCCAATATTCATATTCATATTTCATATATTGGACTCTTCAGTTACATATATGAGTCTCACTGTTATATCTATTGTTTCAATACAATTCTCTCTATAGTATATATACTTAGGCAGCTACACACTGTTTCTTTGTCATTTTTGAAGTGTTCATCTGTCTTCCTACTGATGAGACACTAGTGATTAAACCTCCAGTCAACCCAAAGGGAGTAACATCCCTTACAAATAAACCTACCTGACAGCATCATTAGTGCAGATAAATTCTAAGCAGCTAGTTCGTTTTTTGTGATGATGTAAAATAGATTGATTTTTTTCTTTTTCTTGAGACATCTCACGGGCCGCCAAAAAACACTGGCGGGCCGCATGTGGCCCGCGGGCCGTAGGCTGCCTACCCCTGGCCTATAGGAACGATGTCCCAAAATGTCCCCGGACATATAGGCGAAGGAAGCTATCCGCCGCGACTGCATGTGAGTTTCTCGACTTGCTGTCCTGGGAGTCATACCACAAAATGGTGCATATCCTCATACGCCATTATTAATAATTTAATAATATAACATATATGATATGCGCATTGACATGACAAAAATTTTGTTTTTATTTTTCGGGCAAGTCGTTACAACCCCCCCCCCCCCCTCCCCCAAATCAGATTGAGCTCATACGCCTATGACGGTAGTTCTATTAGGTATTTGTTTTTGGAGTATTCAAAATCATAAGTTTTGTACGGTGGCGTATAAGAATCGCGAGATACAATTTGTCTGTTCAAAGTATCTCTTTCGAGATCCGGCTTTAGGAATCACAAATGATTTTCGAGTTGGTTAGCATCATGTTTGATCTCTAGAGTAAGGCAAAATATGTCACCAAAAACAGAACTAGTATTGTTCGATACAGGTGACAAACGCCTACAGTGGAATTGCGATCTTCCTTACCGGTTTCGAACCTCTGGACATAAAATCAGCGTCCATAGCCTAGTGGTTAGGGTGTCCGCGTACAGAGCGGGAGGCCCGTGGTTCGAATCCCGGTGGAGGCTGAAAGTTTTTTCACTGTTCTTGATTTTCCAACTCATTACGATTTTCATTTATATATATTCATTTGCCTTTGTCGTTTACCTCCATTGCGTTATATATATATATATATATATATATATATATATATATATATATATATATATATATATATATATATATATATATATATATATATGGCTTTAGGTGGATTCTATATGTATTGTCCACATGAAACATGTATGATTTTGCTTGATATGGTTCATATACAAATATCATGTTCAGTTTAATGTTTATATAAAATTCCCGATGCAACAGCAATATATAGAAAAATATTAGCTTCATATGTAGTATACCTTAGCAAGTTGTGCAGAACATGGGTCTGGTTTACAGTGCTGTACATTACGATACCGAGATATATAACTGGATGCATTGGATATACAGTAACTCTCCTAAATGTACACACCGTGGCTGTAGGCCTACTATAATGTTACTGCTAGTAGTACAGTGGGCCGTGGGCTAAGCTAATTCGTGAATACCGCACAATGCTGTACTCTATGGCTACACTCTGTTGTAATATGTTTGTGACATGCTTTAACTAGTTAATAAACAATCATAAGAGCGAAGAATTACTTATTCATTTGGGGGTTGTGGGTTGTTTTGAAACTATGAGTCTTTTTGTTTTAAATTTAAAAACAAAACTTTTGACAGGAAAGGCTAGATATGACATTCTGAGTATGAAATGTTCTGGCTGGAGAATCTTTTAACTTCTTTGACATTTTGGCTTGCGTTTTGTATGTCAGATATTATAAGTCATCTCAATTCTACTCCACTTTCAAGATAACGAGCATAGATTTGGAGTTGGGCGCGACATCGGTACCCTGGATATTGATGAAGATGGCGCCATGGTTATCAACAATGTTACAATAGATCATATATCTTTGTATACGTTGATATACACCGACAGAGACGGACATGATTATCAACATGAATTTATAATTATAGGTAATGTTAGTACCATTCATTTAAAGAGAACATTATTATAGAAACAATTTACTCTAATATCGAGAAAGGAAAATGTTGATCTTGTAATTACTTCGCGGTTAGGTACAGCAACAAAGCAATTATAAATGACGTTTGGAGAATCACAAGGAATGAATTCATAAGACTACCTAAGAATATACATAGTTCTAAAGATCACCCACTTCACTCCGAGTTGATCTCTCTGTGCAATAGAACCAACAAGTACAATCTACGTAATCCTACTATCTTGCCAACTTTTAGAATTATGCTTTTTAAGAACGCATTTATCTACAGAGCAACCATTTATAATCAAAATGGGTTCTTAGAATCTCTCTTATAATCCTTTTAATCTTTAAAACTTCTAATCCTCCATCTTATTTCTTTTTGTTCATGCTTTCTTGTTTGTACATTTTTACGTCTTTTATGAATCATTTTTTATGTGTACTATTTATAAATTTTATAATTTATACTGGAATAGAGAAATTGAAATTGAAATTGAAATATCATCAAAAAATATATATATACTAAGAAATGCAAATACGAATTTGCTTATACTGATTTACACGTAAAAACAACTTCATTGAGCTAGGTGATGAAAGGTTGTATGCATGCAGAAGAATATACCTGAAGTATATATATAATCACACCAATCAGGTTACAGCTTCGAAATCGTTTTTACTTTTTTCACAGATTGTCCTGACATTACTGTTTACGCCCATCATGGATCCGACGCACTCATAAATTGTTACTCCCCTCAGTCTCAAAGGGTTTATTGGTACGATTCAGCGTCACGTAATGCTCGACCAATCGCAAGTCTTGAAGGAGGCCGGAAGGCGGAGTCAGGAGTCTCTGCTGGGAAATACGATATTACCAATACTTGTGGTCTGCTGATAAGGAATACTACTTTCAGCGACGAAAAAACATACCGTGTTATAGTTATTGTATCCAATATACATACATTAACAACAGACCAGGAAGTCGTTATTTATGGTAAGTCAGTGTTGTACATGAATTTACAAGAATAACCCTGGCAGTAAACTGCGATTATTTTGACCTGCCTTAGAAATTCGGTCCTGAGTTAATACCTACCAAACTCAGTAACATAATGTACCATGTATAATCCAGTTTTCTAAGAAAGAAGAAAAGTAAATAGGCCTGTGTTGGAATGCATAAGTTATAGTTTCTAATGTGTTGTTTGTAGCAGGATCTTCTTCAACGACAAACTGAATTGAGAACAGTTCCAATACGCATTCGAATCAGATTCTGCCATGATCGAAACGTCAGGTACACTTACTTGTTTACGTAATCTGGTTTTCTAAGGGTTTCGTTTATTCTACAGCTAGCGTCGAGACAGCGGTATTGTCAGTAGATGTTTGCGAGGGAAGAAACTTCTGTCTGGTGCAGCTGCAAGATCCGACATTTTTCATGTGTCGGGAAACAAATACAGGACCTCATACGTTACTGGGCTGGACAAGGAACACATCAAACGGTACACGATTAGTTAATACTTCTAAGTCCTTTGATGGAAACATGTACGAGGCATTCGTATCAACGAATGTAAATCTTAACTCGACAGACCGACTATATGTTTACATCTGTAACTCTATGATAGATATTCCAGCTAAGCCATTAAGACAAATAGTTGTAATGGTCGAAGATGAGAGTAAGGACTACATCACTACTCTGTTGAAACCGACATATTATAGGGTATATGATGACGTCAGGTTAGTCTGCACCAATGAGAATCCTTTGTTCATATTATGGAAAAGAAACCACGAAACTATTGGATACTATCACGAAGGCAAATCGGATGTGTTGAAACCTGGCTACGAGCTTGATAAGAACGGATCGTTGCTCATTAACAAATTCTCATATACACATGAAGGTGAATATGTTTGTATCTACAACAATGGTAAAGTCGAGGAAGAACAGCAACATAATATCAAGACCGTTGGTGAGTGCCTTTATTCTTTCAAAGTATCTTTATTTGTTTGTATAATATACCCTACTTGCGTTCTACAGACTATAAGCAATACCTTTTGTTTCATGTTTCTTTCTCATATTGATTTCCGAATATGATCCTGGTTTTAACTTCCTTTCAGGGGGCTCTTATCGGACGGCCCCAATATGAGGTACAACGTCACAACTAATCGTTAATTGGTCTGCAACATGATATTAAGGTCTCAAAGTCACTGATAAATACCATTCATTAAAAATCCTTGCTTCATTTTAACTAATTACAGTGTCATAGTATTGCTAAAGCTAACTATATCATGACTAACAACCTCAAGATATAGAGGTATATTGTCTTTCTAATGAACAAAACTTTATCTTCATCATGCTAATCAATCGGTAGGTAGAACGTTTGGAATATATATTGCAATCTTCGTCGTATCCGTAGTAATAATCAAAAAATAACAATCTGAAAATGGAAAACAAGTTAAAAACTATACCGTTCATAATTTTCTCTTCTTATATCTTTATTCATTAGTTACACCAATCAATCCTACACCTTCTATCGTTGGGTGCTCAGAGCCATTGGATTGCACATTTAATGTTACAAGCAGTGGATATCTGACATGTGTAATAGAGGGCGTTCTTCCAATCGTGCATCCGAAATGGATCCACGATGAATATATTTCTTCCAGAATTACTTTCAGTCAACCACAGCTAATAGTGAGAAATATTGGGTCTTTGTTTAACATATACTTGACTACTTACTACGAAATAACGACTGACCAGGGTTATGAAAGTGAGACAGACGAAGGCTGGCAGGCTTATGACGTCACAGCGTCCTGCTCTGTGAACTACGAGGTTATTGGACAACACAAGACAGACGTTACGCTGCATCTCCAGAAACGTACTTCAGGTGACTATATACAATGTATAAGCGTAAGAAGGTAGTTTGATCAGGGGCTGTCAATTGAAATTAGACCACCCCATTGGAGCTTGTTGAAACAATTCTTTTTCTGGGTAGTGATCTTCAAGTAACAATATATGGAAGTGAGAAGACTTATTTTTCAGTAGTTGGTTTTAAGTGTGGGGCTAAGGTGGGGAAGGGGGATATTTAAATGACATTTAAAGGAGAAGCCAATTACCCAACCCATGCAGACTGATGTGATAAATATGCTTGTGATGAATAACCCACACCACATCAATAAATCGTCCGTTTTAAATTATCGCACTGTAAACATATCGAGCTTCATAATATGACATAAAGATAAACCAGAACTATAACGTAAAAAAACCCTCGTGGCACCCCCTTTTGGTTCCGAAATGACCGAATTTAATTATTTCAGAAAATCTAATACGATGTCTTAAGATTCGGACAGTTACATATGGAGAGCAAAATGGTATATTACCACAACCGTGACGTTAGAATTTTCTTTGCATCCAGAATATAGTTACTGGCGACTCAAGGAAGTTGAAACTCACAAATTATGCGTTAGGATGTAAGTTTATGTGGATTAGCATTATTCTCAGCTTAGGTTTAATTATCAGATATTAAGCTTGTATAAATCGTGTTCGTCATACATAATATCTATCTTTCCGATTTGTTTCTTGCAGCTGTAACAGAGGATAGGATAAGAGAGAGGTTTGGAGGTAAGTTTAAACATGATGATAATTATATTTTCATATATTCACATCAAAAATGAAAATTTGTGTGATATTTATAAGTACAGGTTTACCTTACTACGATTCTTGTTACAGTTTGACTCGAGTGTTTCCTTTCCTGGTAATGTGATATTGATGAGTATATCTAGAAACTGATTTTCGTGGGTCGTTGGGTATGCCTTTATTTCTGGTAAGTATAATTAGCAGACAACATTGATGCTATACTAGTGTTAACATGCATTTCTCGTTTTTATTCCAGCAAATAATAAATGGCTGTGCGTCATCCCAGTCACTATATTGTCTGTCATTATGATTATTGTTTTTGGCTTTTCAAAATGGCAAAGCAGGAGAGGAGACCTATGTCAACAAGAAATCATCTGATGCCGAGAATACTTATAAGAACAACGGTGGAGACAACCCAGCCTTGACAATTTGAAAGGAGCTATACAATGAGATTGAATAATTACTGGGTTAATTTTTTTTTTATAGTTGATCATATTATACATCGACACAATTACTAAAAACATTTACAATCGGTTAATAAGTAACTAGCCTATAATATTAGCAAGCAATCCTCTATAGAAATTATGACTTAAGATAAGAATCAAATTTTCGATTGCTTTGGAGTGAGGTTACCTCAATAAAATATCTATTTTTGTATTTCTATTTTGTAGTTTACTTGGAGTTTGGGGTTTAGGTGTTGGGGGGGGGGGGTGTGCAAGGGTTCATTCGAATTTCCAAATTGTATCTTTCGTTTTTGCAAAAGAGAGATAACTGGACTCTTAATGTGAGAATTCCACAGCCCGAGATTCAAAAGAAAGAGAAATATAAAGAACGGCATGGGAGTATTTGCCATTATTAATAACTTATCTTTTGTGATAACATTCATGGAGAACGCATGAAATACTTTATCATTGAATTGTTTTTACCACTAAATGCAGTGAGTAAGAAGAACTGTTTGTGGTACCTTTTGATGAAGTCAATATGTTTTGTAATTATAAACATGTATATGTATAAATCTTGTAAAATATGTCATGTAATATCTTAAGTATATATATATATATATATATATATATATATATATATATATATATATATATATATATATATGTTATGGTATCCACTCAACATAAACGGTTATGAAATCAATAACCGGATGTGTAGGTTAAATATTCGAAGATAAACTTGTTTATTTGTCTTGGTCGTTATTTCCATTTCATTTGAATTAAGAGACGGTGTAATTGGGACTTATGTAGCGTCATCCTTACATTGTATTAAATTTGTACTTTACATTCCACTGCCGACGAACATCCCAACGAGACCGAAAATTATAATATATTTTCTAACAAAGAACTCTTTATTTGTCAATATGAGTCATATCTTATTTCTCTTCTTTTGTCTTATAAAATTTATTTTAATATTTTTATTTTGTTCATGATTTCTACGTAACCACAGTCAAATTGTGTCGGTTCGTGATCAGCCGTTATAGCGCCATCACCAAATCTTGGGTATAAGCCAATAATGCAAAGCTGCATGCCCATGGTGACTGCAACTAGTGGATGGCCTCGTATTAGGCAAAGCAGCTAGGTTGTCGAAAGCAAAGTACGCAATTGTTTTATCCCCGACAGCTTGTCATGCACACCTTGCTTGTACGATGGCATTATGCGATTGGACAGCGATGAAAGGATCTATTCACCTCTCTGTCATCTCTCTACCGCCTCCCAACGTTACATTGCTTTTATTCAATGATATTTCCAACCGGAATTTCTCCAACCCTCGTTCACGCCCCCCCCCCCCTCCCCCTCCCAAACTCCCTCCTTACGAAAATTCACCAACACACGAAAGGAAAGTTTTCACATGAAACATAGAGAATAGGTGAGTATTCTTACTATTTATTTATTAACTTATTTTTTGTCCATCGATTTGGCCGTTTCACGTCAGACTTACATGTTTACAGGGTGCACTTTGGCAATGAAAAGTATGTTATGTAAATACAAAAGACATTACCGTTAGGTATTCCGTTAGCAGCGTATATAGTGAACTAAACCAAGCGCATTCCATATATAAGTAACACAACAAAATACTCCAGCACCCCTCATCCCTCCTTAGACTAGGTATGATTGATATGCGCCAAACGAGCGACAAAAGTTATTCCCTCCTCTCGCTCTAACCCTGAGTAACCTAACTAGCAGGATGTGTTACAGGAATTCCTTGACTAACCTAAAGTAACCTAAATAGCAGGGTGTGTTACGGGAATTCCTTGATTAACCTTAAGTAACCTTAATAGTAGGGTGTGTTACAGAAATTACTTGATTAACCTAAAGTAACATAACTAGCAGGATTTGATACAGGGATTCCGTGATTAACCCTGAGTAACCGAACTAGCAGGGTGTGTTACAGGGATTCCTTGATTAATCTAAAGTAACCTTAATAGCAGGGTGTGTTACAGAGATTCCTTGATTAACCTAAAGTAACGTAATTAGTAGGGTGTGTTACAGGGATTCAGTGATTAACCTAAAGTAGCCTAACTAGCAGGGTGTAACAGGGATTCTTGGTTGACCTAAAGTAACGTAACTAACAGAGTGTGTTACAGGAATTCCTCGATTAACCTAAAGTAACCTAACTAGCAGTGTGTTACATGGATTCCTTGATTAACCTAAATTAACCTAAATAGCAGGGTGTGTTACAGGGATTCCTTAAATAACCCTGAGTAACTTAACTAGCAGGTGCGTTACAGGGATTCAGTGACTGACACTGAAGTAACCTAACTAGCAGGGTGTGTTACAGAGATTCCGTGATTAACCCTGAGTAACCTAACTAGCAGGGTGTGTTACATGGATTCCTTGATTAACCTAAAGTAACCTAACCAGCAGGGTGTGTTACAGGAATTCCTTGATTGACTTAAAGTAACCCAAATAGCAGGGTGTGTTAAGGGAATTCCGTGACTAACCCCTGAAGTAACCTAAATAGCAGGGTGTGTAACAAGAATTCTTTGATTAACCTAAAGTAGCCTTACTAGCAGGGTGTGTTACAGGGATTCCGAGATTGATCTAAAGTAACCTAACTAGCAGTGTGTGTTAAAGGGATTCCGTGATTAACCCTGAGTAACCTATAACTAGCAGGGTGTGTTACATTGATTCCTTGATAAACCTAAAGTAACCTTAATAGCAGGGTGTGTTACAGGGATTCTTAATTAACCCTGAAGTTACGTAATTAGCAGGTGCGTTACAGGGATTCAGTGACTAACACTGAAGTAACCTAACTAGCAGGGTGTGTTACAGAGATTCCGTGATTAACCCTGAGTAACCTAACTAGCAGGGTGTGTTACAGGGATTCCGTTGTTGAGTTTGTTCGCATTCACCATCTTCTGACGGAAGTTGTCTGAATCGAGTAAAACAATCCTGACCGATCCTGAAAATAATAATGAAAGAGAAGATTTAAATCAGTGATAGAAAACAAACGTGCAAGGTGGGTGGGGGGAGGGGGAGGAGGGAGGCAGAAAGTAGAGGTCATAATTTACATGCACAATGGAATGTAATTCTGCATAAGTCGAAGACACATCCATGTTACTGGTAACTTGATGTCCTGAAGGAAACTTTTTTAAAGATCCTGTGTTCGCTTGCAATTGCTTTCGCATTCGGTACTGATACCTCCATATAGCTCTGTATTGTAGCAGAGAAGGGCCACACCATATACTTCGGGCGGGGGTCTTTCTCCCCTTTCCCAGAAAAAAAGGGGAGCTCAGCCCAATCCTCAACCCCCCTCCCCCCAACACACACACCGGCAGACGGAATATTATAAAATGTACAGTACAAATATATACAACATACGTGTGCGGCACAACCTAAACAGTTGTAAAGCTTCAACATTGATTCAAAGTTGCAACATTTAGCACCATTTTGCATCCTAGGCACCCTCCCCTTGGTACCCCTCCCTGTACGATATATCACCTACAACCCCCTACCCCCGTTCACGGACGTTTTCTCTCGCAATAAGGTTAGTATTAACCAGTTAGCATTATAGGATTCATTTTAGGTACATAAAAAATACAAATTTGGATGGTCGTCTTCGGTTTTCTGATGGCTACTGGATATTTTATACTGAATAGAAGAAATTTGTGGGTTTTTTCTCTGATTTGACAAAAAAAAAACATATTGATGATAAACGTCGGAATAGATTTGATGCACACGCCAGCTGTATAGGTGTTCTTTTAGGACATATTTGATTAATATTACATTACTATATTAAAATAGAGTTAGTAAGTTGACGGAGTTCATAATCTTATTTGAAGTTTTAAGGAAGGTATAGCAAATCTTGAAACTAATAACGATTTAACAAGCATATCAGATATTGTGAATGAACGCTTTACTAGTTTACTCAGTTGTATTTCTAATCGTCTAACGTTCAATTCCGTTAATTGTCAAACATTTTCTTTTTATAAAATGTCTGACAATAATTAACGGAATTGGACGTGGTGATACTATTCAGAAAAGTCACTCTAGAAAGAACCTGGGCATGAAAACCAAACTACCGAACGACTGATCCGCTCTCAACCCCAGTCCCCTTGCATCAGGACTGTGACTGTGTGACCATCGTCGGGTGTGCATCGCCATTCCCCCAGAAAGGGAACAGATACTACACATGATCTTAGCCAAAAGGCCGAGAAGCGTTTTTTATGACACTATAAGGCAGGCTATATACGCTAGCAGACTTAAAAAGAAAAAGGAACCGACTGAAGGAAAGTTTAAAACGTTGTTTCGCTCTGGAGGCCAGTTTGGACTTTAGTGACTCGTTTACTAGTTGGAGGTACTTTCAATTCTTCCTTGCATGTCTGTAGTATTTATCAGAATTATGTTTTATTTCCGTTATCGTCTGATCTTTGATCTCATATTTTAAAGTATACGTGTTATCGTCAGGTCGTTGGAAATGTTGGAGTGTTGATGTTGACTTTGAGAAATAAGGTACATTCTTTGTTATTTTTTTGTAACAATCTGTCTAGATTTAAGCATTACTTCCGTAGAGCTTTGAATGGGTTTGCGTCGACTATATTTCAAACTATTTCTGAAATGCAACCTATAAGCTTAATGGATTGTCACCTAACTAGTGTAACCACCCGACATACTTAACTGATTGTTTATAAGCATACTTAAAGGAAGAGATGGCAAATTATGTTTAGACTATCGAAATGGTTTGGTTCAGTTCTTACAGATCATTCGTGTTTAAAGAGAGATACCCCCCTCTGTTCGCTTTGCAAAATTATGATCCACACCACAATTCTATGCAACTATCACATGTATGCATTATGACGTATCATATATAGCAGCGTTTTGTGACATGCACCTCGTAAAGTCTTCTTACGAGAGCAAGGTGAAGACACATTTCCCACAGAAACGAGTCTGAAGAGCTACATCAGGGAATCCATATTGATAACTACGATTGCCAGATAGAAAAAAAAACAAGTTGGTTGGAGCAAAGTGCCAGAGCGAACCAGAATCTCAGAATATCTAGATTGGACAATGTATCGTTTCGTTTATTTCAATTTCAATACATACATAAACGCATACACGCACACACACACAGACGCATCCGCCTGCAAGACTACTAAGGTTAAGTTAAAGGGAAAGTTGACAAACCAACTTTGGGCAAAATTAGGAAACATGGAACATTCACTTTCGATACAGTTTTTCTTTCATACGGAAGAATAAAAGTACCATCAACATAAGAAAATCTTTGCCCCATAAGTTGACATTTTTCAGTAAATTGTTTAGATAACAAGATAATATCTTATCAAAAATCAAATAAATGTTGGATTGCTCAGTTGCATTAACTGACCAATTGAACATTTTCTGCAAAATGTTAAATTGACAACAGAAGTTGGGGCGAAGTTTTCTTATGTTGATTGCACGTTTAAGCTTCCGTTCAGGATATTAGCGAAACAACTTTATGAATACAGGAGATGTTCACTTAGTCTACACCCATCTATTAGAAACCGAGCAACATAACCATTCTGCCACATTGGAAAAGAGGAAGAAAGTGTCAAGAAGGTTGCCGTAAGATGATACTCTATGTGTAAGATTTTTCAATGATTGTTTATTATTCATATATATTTTTATTAACGTCTCGGGAACGACATGCTGTAAGTTACCACGTACATCTACTATGATATGTACTTGCTCTACTTATATGTATTAAACACTTTTGCATCAGGAGGTGAACAATTAAATAGTATGTATTTTTTTTTTAAAGAGAGAAATAAGATATGACTTATAATTGACAATTAAGGAGTAATGTTTATATATATATATATAAATATATAATGTTTATATATCCGGTGGAGGCTGGAAGTTTTTTCACTCTTCTGGATTTTCCAATTATATATTGTAACGTCACCTCCCTGTCTGGTGGGGCAGTCTTTAAAGATGGGGTTGGCGAAAGAGAGTCTCGACAAAAAGATGACAATGGAGAAGATGTTAAAGTGCCGGTGGCACAGTGGTATACCGTTTATTCAGACCTCCGTCTCCTTACTTGGTTCATTAAATGTTCTTACACTTATCCTTGGGTTACGCAAAAACGTAAATGTTAGCGCAATTCCTCAAACGCAGCGTCTAAACGCAGCGTTGAACACGACACTTAACGCAACGCCCAAACGCGGCGCCACACGCAGCGTATAACGCGGCGATAAATATATATATATATATATATATATATATATATATATATATATATATATATATATATACATATATAATATTATTTTAGGTAAGCAACAGTGAGGGATTACATCAGGATCGTAAACTTTTACATCGCCTATTGCGCACCTACTCTTTTTGTAGATGTTGTGAGTAAAGCGTAATTGTTATCGCTCGAAATCACCTTCTCTTTATCAAACAGTAGGTTAATCCAAGTTTTAATGCTTTTGGTTCTTTCACTCATGTTCTACAGGATTAAAACTTCCTTCAATCGTCCATGATGCAGGTCTTAACACATCTATGGTCACTATGTGCATTCTACACGGTGGGACAAAGAGTGAAGTTTTTTTGTTTTTTTTGAATAGTAACAGTTTATTTAACCTGTAACTAATAGAGTTCAATAGGTTTCCGCCTACAAAACTAGTAAGGTTAAGTAAAAAGGAATTTAGGAAACTGGGAATATACCTTTCGACACAGTATTTTTCCAAGGTACCTTAAAGTGCTATCAACATTACAAAAACGTTGCCCCTTAAGTTGACATTTTTCAGTAAATTGTTTAGATAACGAGATAAAATCTTATCAAAAATCAGATATGCATCACTTGAGCAACTGAACATTTTCTGCAAAATGTTTAATTGACAACTTATCAGAAGTTGGGACAACGTTTTCTTACGTGATAGAACTTTTAAGCTTCCGTATTTCCAGTATATTAGCATCAACATAATTATGAAACCAGGAAGTGTTTGTCTATTTCCTTCTATTAGAACTTCTATTACAACAATTCTGCCACATTGGAAGAGAGTAAGGACGAAACTGTCGAGAAGGCTGCCGTCAGATGACACTCTGTGTGTAAGTGTTTCAATGATTGTATTTTATTCATATATTTTTGTTAACGTCTCGGGAACGACATGCTGTAAGTTACCGTATACATCTACTATAATATGTACTTGCTCTACTTCTATGTATTGAACACGTTTGCTTCAGGAAGTGAACAACTGAATCATTTTATATATATATATATATATATATATATATATATATATATATATATATATATATATATATATATATATATATATATTTATATATATATATATATATATACAGTACAGTGTCCTTGAGCCCCCTCCCCGCCAATGATACGCCCTAGGATCCATACATGATATTCACAGGAGATGTGCTCAATTCTCCAATCGCATGCAGACTTTAGTTTTAGATTAATTGTATAAGTTACGGTACTAGATTTGGGGTAACAATTAGCATTCAGGTCGGAGTGAATAACATTTTATCTGTGGATGGCAGTGTTGCATCGAAGGACACAGGTCTAGTGCAGTTATGATAGACCATATATAGTATATAAGTAAGTAAGTAAGTAAGTAAGTAAGTAAGTAAGTAAGTAAGTAAGTAAGTAAGTAAGTAAGTAAGTAAGTAAGTAAGTAAGTAAGTAAGTAAGTAAGTAAGTAAGTAAGTAAGTAAGTAAGTAAGTAAGTAAGTAAGTAAGTAAGTAAGTAAGTAAGTAAGTAAGTAAGTAAGTAAGTAAGTAAGTAAGTAAGTAAGTAAGTAAGTAAGTAAGTAAGTAAGTAAGTAAGTAAGTAAGTAAGTAAGTAAGTAAGTAAGTAAGTAAGTAAGTAAGTAAGTAAGTAAGTAAGTAAGTAAGTAAGTAAGTAAGTAAGTAAGTAAGTAAGTAAGTAAGTAAGTAAGTAAGTAAGTAAGTAAGTAAGTAAGTAAGTAAGTAAGTAAGTAAGTAAGTAAGTAAGTAAGTAAGTAAGTAAGTAAGTAAGTAAGTAAGTAAGTAAGTAAGTAAGTAAGTAAGTAAGTAAGTAAGTAAGTAAGTAAGTAAGTAAGTAAGTAAGTAAGTAAGTAAGTAAGTAAGTAAGTAAGTAAGTAAGTAAGTAAGTAAGTAAGTAAGTAAGTAAGTAAGTAAGTAAGTAAGTAAGTAAGTAAGTAAGTAAGTAAGTAAGTAAGTAAGTAAGTAAGTAAGTAAGTAAGTAAGTAAGTAAGTAAGTAAGTAAGTAAGTAAGTAAGTAAGTAAGTAAGTAAGTAAGTAAGTAAGTAAGTAAGTAAGTAAGTAAGTAAGTAAGTAAGTAAGTAAGTAAGTAAGTAAGTAAGTAAGTAAGTAAGTAAGTAAGTAAGTAAGTAAGTAAGTAAGTAAGTAAGTAAGTAAGTAAGTAAGTAAGTAAGTAAGTAAGTAAGTAAGTAAGTAAGTAAGTAAGTAAGTAAGTAAGTAAGTAAGTAAGTAAGTAAGTAAGTAAGTAAGTAAGTAAGTGAGTAAGTAAGTAAGTAAGTAAGTAAGTAAGTAAGTAAGTAAGTAAGTAAGTAAGTAAGTAAGTAAGTAAGTAAGTAAGTAAGTAAGTAAGTAAGTAAGTAAGTAAGTAAGTAAGTAAGTAAGTAAGTAAGTAAGTAAGTAAGTAAGTAAGTAAGTAAGTAAGTAAGTAAGTAAGTAAGTAAGTAAGTAAGTAAGTAAGTAAGTAAGTAAGTAAGTAAGTAAGTAAGTAAGTAAGTAAGTAAGTAAGTAAGTAAGTAAGTAAGTAAGTAAGTAAGTAAGTAAGTAAGTAAGTAAGTAAGTAAGTAAGTAAGTAAGTAAGTAAGTAAGTAAGTAAGTAAGTAAGTAAGTAAGTAAGTAAGTAAGTAAGTAAGTAAGTAAGTAAGTAAGTAAGTAAGTAAGTAAGTAAGTAAGTAAGTAAGTAAGTAAGTAAGTAAGTAAGTAAGTAAGTAAGTAAGTAAGTAAGTAAGTAAGTAAGTAAGTAAGTAAGTAAGTAAGTAAGTAAGTAAGTAAGTAAGTAAGTAAGTAAGTAAGTAAGTAAGTAAGTAAGTAAGTAAGTAAGTAAGTAAGTAAGTAAGTAAGTAAGTAAGTAAGTAAGTAAGTAAGTAAGTAAGTAAGTAAGTAAGTAAGTAAGTAAGTAAGTAAGTAAGTAAGTAAGTAAGTAAGTAAGTAAGTAAGTAAGTAAGTAAGTAAGTAAGTAAGTAAGTAAGTAAGTAAGTAAGTAAGTAAGTAAGTAAGTAAGTAAGTAAGTAAGTAAGTAAGTAAGTAAGTAAGTAAGTAAGTAAGTAAGTAAGTAAGTAAGTAAGTAAGTAAGTAAGTAAGTAAGTAAGTAAGTAAGTAAGTAAGTAAGTAAGTAAGTAAGTAAGTAAGTAAGTAAGTAAGTAAGTAAGTAAGTAAGTAAGTAAGTAAGTAAGTAAGTAAGTAAGTAAGTAAGTAAGTAAGTAAGTAAGTAAGTAAGTAAGTAAGTAAGTAAGTAAGTAAGTAAGTAAGTAAGTAAGTAAGTAAGTAAGTAAGTAAGTAAGTAAGTAAGTAAGTAAGTAAGTAAGTAAGTAAGTAAGTAAGTAAGTAAGTAAGTAAGTAAGTAAGTAAGTAAGTAAGTAAGTAAGTAAGTAAGTAAGTAAGTAAGTAAGTAAGTAAGTAAGTAAGTAAGTAAGTAAGTAAGTAAGTAAGTAAGTAAGTAAGTAAGTAAGTAAGTAAGTAAGTAAGTAAGTAAGTAAGTAAGTAAGTAAGTAAGTAAGTAAGTAAGTAAGTAAGTAAGTAAGTAAGTAAGTAAGTAAGTAAGTAAGTAAGTAAGTAAGTAAGTAAGGTAAGTAAGTAAGTAAGTAAGTAAGTAAGTAAGTAAGTAAGTAAGTAAGTAAGTAAGTAAGTAAGTAAGTAAGTAAGTAAGTAGTAAGTAAGTAAGTAAGTAGTAAGTAAGTAAGTAAGTAAAGTAAGTAAGTAAGTAAGTAGTAAGTAAGTAAGTAAGTAAGTAAGTAAGTAAGTAAGTAAGTAAGTAAGTAAGTAAGTAAGTAAGTAAGTAAGTAAGTAAGTAAGTAAGTAAGTAAGTAAGTAAGTAAGTAAGTAAGTAAGTAAGTAAGTAAGTAAGTAAGTAAGTAAGTAAGTAAGTAAGTAAGTAAGTAAGTAAGTAAGTAAGTAAGTAAGTAAGTAAGTAAGTAAGTAAGTAAGTAAGTAAGTAAGTAAGTAAGTAAGTAAGTAAGTAAGTAAGTAAGTAAGTAAGTAAGTAAGTAAGTAAGTAAGTAAGTAAGTAAGTAAGTAAGTAAGTAAGTAAGTAAGTAAGTAAGTAAGTAAGTAAGTAAGTAAGTAAGTAAGTAAGTAAGTAAGTAAGTAAGTAAGTAAGTAAGTAAGTAAGTAAGTAAGTAAGTAAGTAAGTAAGTAAGTAAGTAAGTAAGTAAGTAAGTAAGTAAGTAAGTAAGTAAGTAAGTAAGTAAGTAAGTAAGTAAGTAAGTAAGTAAGTAAGTAAGTAAAAGTAAGTAAGTAAGTAAGTAAGTAAAAGTAAGTAAGTAAGTAAGTAAGTAAGTAAAAGTAAGTAAAAGTAAGTAAAAGTAAGTAAGTAAGTAAGTAAGTAAGTAAGTAAGTAAGTAAGTAAGTAAGTAAGTAAGTAAGTAAGTAAGTAAGTAAGTAAGTAAGTAAGTAAGTAGGTAGGTAAGTAAGTAGGTAAGTAAGTAAGTACAACATTATTATATCCCAGATGGAAATTGCATGCTCTCATAATTGTACATATTTAAAAGAGTAAGAATACAACATGTAAAGGATAAATTTACAAGTAGAAAAAAAGGAAAGTTCAGAAATAAAAAGTTAACAAGTAAGATAGTTAATTGTCAAACATGAATATTCACAGCCCCAAGCCAAAACAGATATATAGAATGTGGAATAAAAGATGACTTGTGTCTGTTTATATATATATTAGTGAGAGAGGAAAAATGGAAACGTCAAAAATGGAGTTGTCGGTGTAAGGGGTTGGGTGAGGCGCACGCCCCTTCCGAAATCATCGATCCGTCACTGGCTACCCT